>NC_057812.1:429511698-429776442 GCF_018294505.1 Triticum aestivum
ACCTCGCGCCTTGCCCCCACCTCCCCATGGCACTTCACCGGCTGCAGGTGGCCTCCGCGCCCCATACCGCGCGGATCTAGCATGCCCTGCAACCGGCGGCCTTCCACCAAAAGCACCGGATCCACCGACACGGGCTCTTGCACTACCGTGAAAGAAGCGGATCCTCCCCTCGTCCTCGACCCGAGCAGCAACACGGAGGTGTTCTTGCGCCGCCCCGTGCGTACCTCCCTTCCCCAGCCCAGATCCGCCTCCAAGGCGGCCGGATCCGCCCGAATGGCGCGCGGCACGGCCACTACCTACCCCCAGTGCGACCTTCTCCCTCCTCACGAGCTCAACCCCTCCCCAAATTATTCTCTGCGGCAGCCTACCTTGCATGGCTTTCCTCGGCAGCCGTCGCACCAGTTCGCTAGCGCAAGGGCGCGTGCAGTTCTGCCCGCGGGGGCGAGCAGTGCACTTGGCTCGTCCCTATGAAACAGTAGTGACCTTCTCCCTACGACGGGGCGAGGAGATCCGGCGGTCTCCGACTGTGGTCGAGGTCGTGGCCACCACACGCGTCAACAATAGCGAGATTCCACCCCTTGGATGCACTGCAGTTCAGTTTTGGTGGGCGCCACTGTCCTCTGGCAGGCGTGTGTGCAGTGCGGTCCGGTGGCGGGGTAGCCACCACTGGACTCCGGCGGTCCTCTTCCCGTCACGTACAAAAAGCCATGCCCAGGTCCAATTTTTTCGTTGTTGTTATCCACTGACGGCAAGCAGTGCAACTTGCTATCATTGCAGGTGAGTTGGGGCGTCCGTGCAGTGCGCAAGAACTTGAGGACGATTGACACGCACTTCGGCAGGAGGTTCGCCAATTGGATTGTTGCTACAATTTTCTGGATTGTTGCTACAATTTTCTGGATTGTTGCTGCAGTTTACTTGGTGTGGACAGGAGGTTCTCCAGCTGGCTCATGCAGCGAGCAGTGCAGGTTGCTCTTCACTGCAGGTCGGTTGGACCATTGGTGCAGTACCCAAATCGCTACTGTTTTTGCTGTTGCTCACACACATCACCGGTGGTTCACCGGAGCACCCCCTCGCAGCTCTCTCCTTCCCCAACATGCAGTTCACCGGCGACGGCCTTCAGTTCGTTTTGGTTGCTGTCGATGCCATCCCCACTGTAGTACAGTGTATGTGCGTGTTTTGCGTGGTATCCGGCTGGGGGCCTATGTTCCTTAACAATGTAAAAAATAGCATGAAAATGAAGTGCACTTCTGTTGTATCCAAGTTTCAGTTCCCCCTCAATATGAAGGAAATATGTCCTAGAGGCAATAATAAAGTTATTATTTATTTTCTTATATCATGATAAATGTTTATTATCCAATGCTAGAATTGTATTAACCGAAAACATAATACATGTGTGAATACATATACAAACAAAGTGTCACTAGTATGCCTCTACTTGACAGCTCGTTGATTAAAGATGGTTATGTTTTCTAACCATAAACATGAGTTGTCATTTGATTAACGGGATCACATCATTAGGAGAATGATGTGATTGACTTGATCCATTCCATTAGCATAGCACTTGATCGTTGAGTTTGTTGCTATTGCTTTCTTCATGACTTATACATGTTCCTATGACTATGAGATTATGCAACTTTTGTTTATCGGAGGAACACTTTGTGTGCCACCGAACATCACCATGTAACTTGGTGATTATAAAGGTGCTTTATAGGTGTCTCCGAAGGTACTTGTTGGGTTGACGTATTTCGAGATTAGGATTTGTCACTCCGATTGTCGGAGAGGTATCTCTGGGCCCTCTCGATAATGCACATCACTTAAGCCTTGCAAGCATTGCAATTAATGAATTAGTTGCAGGATGATGTATTATGGAACGAGTAAAGAGACTTGTCGGTAACGAGATTGAACTAGGTATTGAGATACCGATGATCGAATCTCGGGCAAGTAACATACCGATGACAAAGGGAACAACGTATGTTGTTATGCGGTCTGACCGATAAAGTTCTTCGTAGAATATGTGGGAGCCAATATGAGCATCCAGGTTTCGCTATTGGTTATTGAACGGAGACGTGTCTCGGTCATGTCTACATTCTTTTCGAACCCGTAGGGTCCGCACGCTTAAGGTTTCGATGACAGTTATATTATGAGTATGAGTTTTAATGTACCGAATGTGTTCGGAGTCCCGGATGAGATCGGGGACATGACAAGGAGTCTCGAAATGATCGAGACGTAAAGATCGATATATTGGACAACTATATTCGGACATCGGAAAGGTTCCGAGTAATTCGGGTATTTTTCGGAGTACCAGAGAGTTACGGGAATACGTATTGGGCCTTATTGGGCCATACGGGAAAGAAGGAAAAGGGCCTCAAGGGTGGCCGCACCCCTCCCCTTGGTCTGGTCCGAATTGGACTAGGGAAGGGGGGCGCCCCCTTTCTTCCTTTTCCTTTTCCCTTCCTCTTTTCCTATTCCATATGAAAGGTGGAATCCTACTAGAACTAGGGAGTCCTAGTAGGACTCCACACTTGGCGCGCCCCATCCTAGGGCCGGCCTCTTCCTCCCTTGCTCCTTTATATACGGGTGCAGGGGGGCACCCCAAAGACACAACAATTGATCATTGATCTCTTAGCCGTGTGCGGTGCCCCCTTCCACCATAATCCTCGATAATATTGTAGCGGTGCTTAGGCGAAGCCCTGCGACGGTAGAACATCAAGATCGTCACCACGCCTCGTGCTAACGGAACTCTTCCCCGACATTCTGCTGGATCGGAGTCCGGGGATCGTCATCGAGCTGAACATGTGCTAGAACTCGGAGGTGCCGTAGTTTCGGTGCTTGATCGGTCGGGCCGTGAAGACGTACGACTACATCAACCGCGTTGTGCTAACGCTTCCGCTTCCGGTCTACGAGGGTACGTAGACACCACTCTCCCCTCTCGTTGCTATGCATCACCATAATCTTGCGTGTGCGTAGGAATTTTTTTAAAATTACTACATTCCCCAACAGTGGCATCAGAGCCTAGGTTTTATGCGTTGATGTTATGCACGAGTAGAACACAAGTGAGTTGTGGGCGATATAAGTCATACTGCTTACCAGCATGACATTACGCGTACGCTTACGCGAGACTGGTTCTACCGACGTGCTTTGCACAGAGGTGGCTGGCGGGTGTCAGTTTCTTCAACTTTAGTTGAACCGAGTGTGGCTACGCCCGGTCCTTGCGAAGGTTAAAACAACATCAACTTGACAAACTATCGTTGTGGTTTTGATGCGTAGGTAAGAACGGTTCTTGCTAAGCCCGTAGCAGCCACGTAAAACTTGCAACAACAAAGTAGAGGATGTCTAACTTGTTTTTGCAGGGCATGTTGTGATGTGATATGGTCAAGACATGATGCTAAATTTTATTGTATGAGATGATCATGTTTTGTAACCGAGTTATCGGCAACTGGCAGGAGCCATATGGTTGTCGCTTTATTGTATGCAATGCAATCGCGCTGTAATGCTTTACTTTATCACTAAGCGGTAGCGATAGTCGTGGAAGCATAAGATTGGAGAGACGACAATGATGCTACGATGGAGATCAAGGTGTCACGCCGGTGACGATGGTGATCATGACGGTACTTCGGAGATGGAGATCACAAGCACAAGATGATGATGGCCATATCATATCACTTATATTGATTGCATGTGATGTTTATTTTTTATGCATCTTATCTTGCTTTGATTGACGGTAGCATTATAAGATGATCCCTCACTAAATTATCAAAGTATAAGTGTTCTCCCTGAGTATGCACCGTTGTGAAAGTTCTTCGTGCTGAGACACCACGTGATGATCGGGTGTGATAGGCTCTACGTTCAAATACAACGGGTGCAAAACAGTTGCACACGCGGAATACTCAGGTTAAACTAGACGAGCCTAGCATATAACAGATATGGCCTCGGAATACGGAGACTGAAAGGTCGAGCGTGAATCATATAGTAGATATGATCAACATAGTGATGTTCACCATTGAAACTACTCCATCTCATGTGATGATTGGACATGGTTTAGTTGATTTGGATCACGTGATCACTTAGAGGATTAGAGGGATGTCTATCTAAGTGGGAGTTCTTAAGTAATATGATTAATTGAACTTTAATTTATCATGAACTTAGTCCTGGTAGTATTAGCATATCTATGTTGTAGATCAATAGCTCGCGTTTAGCTCCCTTATTTTATTTTTGATATGTTCCTAGAGAAAACTAAGTTGAAAGATGTTAGTAGCAATGATGCGGATTGGATCTGTGATCTGAGGTTTATCCTCATTGCTGCACAGAAGAATTATGTCTTTGATGCACCGCTAGGTGACTTTAAGGACATATTTATCCCTAAGTGTTTTGGTGATTGATGACAATGCATTTGCGGACTAATCGTGTGCCATGAGTTTTCCAGACTCTTCTCTGATAGGCACAAGACGATTGGGTGCCCCTCGAAGACTGATGAAGACGGCGTCTTTTTTACGTTTCTTTTTGGTGGATTTGAGTCGTAGGAAATCCGTACTATTAAGAGGGGGTCCGTGTTGGAAAGGTTTAGGTGGAATCATCACGTAAATGTCTCCTTTTATCCCCTCCTTCTTCCTTGGAGCTTCCTCCGTTTTTCCTACCTCCTTTGACTGGCTGCTATTGTGGTTGCGGTAGTACTGCTCCTGGATCAACGGTAGTACCGTAGGGCATCCACGGTAGTACCGCGCGGTGGCGCGGTAGTACCGCTGGTGCTCACGGTAGTACCGCTCCCCTGGAGCCGCACTACCGCTGCCCACCAGGCTAGTGCCGCCCCTTTGCGGTAGTAGGAGCGGATGTAATTTTTACATCCGCACCTGCCGCGGTAGTACCGCTTTCGCCGTGCGGTAGTACCGCGCTATGCGGTCAGGCAGTAGTACCGCCCCTCGGCAGTACTACTGTGTCGGGTTTTTGCTACTTCCGTTTATTTGCGGAAGTAGGCACGGAAGTTCCCCTTCCCCCTGGCTGGGACTTTTGCCTTGCGGTAGTACCGCATGGGGGCGCGGTAGTACCGCGCGTGCGGAAGTACCGCCCCCAGCTTGCGTCTGTTTCTGTGCTGGGGTCGCGGCAGTACCGTGGGTCGGTACGGTAGTACCGCACTGCCGTGCGGTAGTACCGCTTGGTTGCAAGCAGTAGTACCGCGCGGCCTTGCGGTAGTACCGCTGGCCAGGCGCGGTAGTACCGCTGGCCGCGGGCTGGTTGGTGGGTAACGGTTGGATCTTTTCCACACACTATATAAGGGTCTCCTTCTTCCCCGTTGACTCACCTCTTCCACCATTAAAGCTCCATTATTGCTCCAAGCTCCATTTTCGCCCGATCTCACTCCCTAGCCAACCAAACTTGTTGATTTGCTCGGGAGTGGTTGAGAAGGCCCCGATCTACACTTCCACCAAGAGATATTTGATTCCCCCTACTAATCCCTTGCGGATCTTGTTACTCTTGGGTGTTTGAGCATCCTAGACGGTTGAGGTCACCGCGAAGCCATAGTCCATTGTGGTGAAGCTTCGTGGTGTCGTTGGGAGCCTCCAATTGAGTTGTGGAGATTGCCCCAACCTCGTTTGTAAAGGTTCGGTCGCCGCCTCCAAGGGCACCAATAGTGGAATCACGGCATCTCGCATTGTGTGAGGGCGTGAGGAGATTACGGTGGCCCTAGTGGCTTCTTGGGGAGCATTGTGCCTCCACACCGCTCCAACGGAGACGTACTTCCTCTCAAAGGGAAGGAACTTCGGCAACACATCCTCGTCTCCACCGTCTCCACTCTTGGTTATCTCGTGCCTTTACTTGTGTAGCTTATTTGTTTCATATATCTTGCTTGCTTGTGTTCCTATTCGTGTTGCATCATATAGGTTGCTCATCTAGTTGCATATCTAGACAACCTACTTTGATGCAAAGTTTAAATTGCTAAAGAAAAGCTAAAAATTGTTAGTTGCCTATTCACCCCCCCTCTAGTCAACCATATCGATCCTTTCAATTGGTATCAGAGCCTCGTCTCTTTATTAAGGACTTTACCGTCCAAAGAGTATGGTTGATACCGTAGACGGTGCGGAGGAACACTCCGGTGTGAATCCTATCTCGTCTACGGGCGATGGGGGAACTTCGGTCTCTCGTGAGGAGTTCAATGTGGCCTTGGAGACATTGAAAACCTCCATGACGACCGAAGTTGAAAGCATGTTTACTAAATTTCTTGAGGGGCTTAAACTATCCACCGCACCGTTGAAAGTGGGTGATCCCGCCATCAAGGTGTCGGATGCTATCCCCGACAAGGGGGAAGCTAGTAGTGAAAAGGCTCCTTCTTCTAGTGGCAAGAATGGCACCGGCATCTTTGCCCATGTGGAACCACCACTTGTTTATGGTGGACCGGTTCCTTCCACTCATTTGAATCATGCCGGTCCTCCCCCTAAGATTGTGAAAAATGAGGATTTTGATTCTTGGGTTTACCGCTTTAAACGTCATTTAAATCATGTGAACACTAACCTTTGGAGAATCATTGAAGAAGGTTTCTATCCACATGATCCAAGCAACTTCACTCCTCGAGAAGCCGCGGACAATCAATTCAATGAGAATGCTCTCTTCATCATTCAAGATGCAATTCCACCCGAAGACCTACCTCATCTTCGTCCCTTCGCCTTGGCCAAAGATGCATGGCATTGTGTCGTGTCTCTCTACCGGGGAAGCGCAAGCATTCAACGCTCCAACTATGAAGTGGTACAAGATGAGGCCGATGAGTTTGCAATGAAGGAAGATGAAGAACCTCGTGAGCTTTATCGGAGAGTAACCAAACTCGCGGTCTCACTACGAGATCACGGGAGCAAGGACACGGATGACAATTGGATCAAGCGCAAATTCCTCAAGGCAATGATGCCCTACCACAAGGCCATGTCTTCCGTCATTCGTCAAAGACCGGACTTCCACACTTTGACCTCAAGCGAAGTGTTGGATGAGTTTGTGGCCATGAACATTTTGGACAAGACCGCCGACAATGCGGTGCTCCGTTCTCAACGGGCAAAGAAGCCTAACCTTGCATTGAAGGCCAAGCTCACCGTGGAAGAAGAAGAAGAGAAGAAGAGGAGAGCAACCCCGAAGAAACGAAGTATGCATATCATGAACACATGGCACTTGCTTCAAGGCAATTTTGGAGCAAGAAAAACTCGAGGCCCAATTTTAGCAAAAACAACTCGAGTGGCACAAGGGGCAAGCAACGTGTAAGGACTTGCTACAATTGCGGCAACGTGAGTCATTTCGTTGCGGAATGCCCGTATGAGAAGAGGGAAGACAATGGTGGCAAACTCATCCGAAAGGACAAGGCCAAGTCGTTCCCCAACAAGAACAACTTCACCAAGAAGACTCCTCCCAAGGCTTTGGTTGTGCAAGAAGAGTACAATGAGGATGATGATGATGAAGATGATGAGTCGGTTGCCATGGCCTCCGTTGCCATTGCAACAACGTCACGGGTGTCTCTCTTCGACTCACCCAACGAGAGCATCACCGCCAAGTGCCTCATGGCTAAAGCCACCAACAAGGTAACCTCCAACATCAAAACTACCATCATTAATCATCCTTCCCCAACGGATAGCATTAATGAACTTGAGGGAGCTAATGTGGAGGCTAACGAGTTTGAGGCCTTTATGGGTAAACTCAAGGGAAAATCCAAGAAGCACTTTGTTGCTCTATTGGAACAACTGGGTGAGGCCAATGACATGATCGAGGCTCACGAAGACACCATCTCTAAGATGGAAGGGCATAGTCGTGACTATGCCGATGAGATTTCGGATCTTTCCAATGCTCTTGAGGAAGAGCGTGGTCTTCGTTTGGCTCTTGAGGAGTCACACAACGTTGATCATGCTAAGTTAAAGAAAGATTATGATCATGCCCTCATTGTTTCTCGTGTGCTAAATTCCGAGAAGGCCAAACTCGGGGTTGATCTTGCTAGACTCAAAGAGGAGTTTGATATACTTGACAAGGCCCACAAGGCCTTGAAGGGTATTCACGCTAGTCTCAAGGAGTCTCATGATCAACTCCAAGTGAAGCTAACTAAGGAGAAAGCAACTTTTCCTCATATGGTTTTAATTGATAATGCAAATGCTACTAACCCGTGTTGTGAGCATATACATCTTGTTGAGGAAAATGCGAAGTTGAAGGAGCAACTTGAGAGAGGTCTTGCGACTTGCATACAAGGCAAGAAGAACCTCAACGATCTCTTGATCAACCAAAAGGGAGGTGTGGCCAAGGAAGGGGTTGGGTACGTGCCCGACTCCAAGAACAAGAAGAAGAATGACAAGACCAAACGACCTCCTCCCCTCATGCAAACCTTTGTGAGGGAGGGAGAGAGTGCCCCTGAGGAGAAGAAGAAGAACAATGTCAAGAAGGGCAATGCCATCCCTCTCAACAAAGCCGGCGATTTTAACCCTTCTTATGTGTTATGCCGTGCTAGTGATGGGCATGTTTATGCCAAATTTGTTGGTTCTCTTCATGAATACATTGAATGGTCTATTTGGGTTCCAAAAACCCTTGTTACTAACATCAAAGGACCCATTACAAAATGGGTACCTAAAACCAAGCATTGATCTCTTGTAGGTGTTTGCTTCCGGTGGGGGATCATGGTTGCTCGATAGCGGAGCTACAAATCATATGACCGGAAGCAAGGACTTGGTGGTGGACGTGCACAAGGTTCCATCTATGCCCACCAATGTCGAGTGGGGTGACGCCTCATCTTCTAAGGTATTGGGACTTGGCAAGGTGGTCATCTCTCATGATCTCACGATCGAGAAGGTCATGCTTGTTGAGTCCCTTGCATACAATTTACTTTCCGTTCGTCAACTTGCTATCATGGGCTTTGCCACTTTCTTTGATATCGATACCGTGGCCCTCTTGTGGAGCAAGACTCTTAAAGTAGCCTTTGTTGGGCATGTCGAGAACGGTCTATATGTGATTAACTTTTCGGAGCGACCCACTAAGACCGCGACATGCCTAATGGCTAAAGTTGATGTGGGATGGCTTTGGCATCGCCGTTTAGCCCATGTCAATATGAGATCTTTGCAAAGTCTCCTCAAGGGGGACCATGTCCGTGGACTAACGAATGTTAGTTTTGCTAAAGATCGTGCTTGCAGTGCCTGTATCGAAGGAAAGCTACATGAGAAGGCTCACCCTCCCACGACTATCATTTATTCAAAGAGGCCTTTGGAGCTCCTTCACATGGATCTCTTTGGGCCTCCATCCTTCGATAGTCTTGGAGGTAGGAAGTATTGCTTGGTGATTGTGGATGACTACTCAAGGTACACGTGGGTGTATTTCTTCAAGAGGAAGAGCGAGACCCAACAAACCGTCATTGACTTTGCAAATGAAGCACAACGTCAACACAATGCAAAGATCTTGACAATAAGAAGTGACAACGGCACCGAGTTCAAGAACTACACCTTGGATGAGTTTCTTAGTGACGAGGGAATCAAGCATCAATATTCCGCACCCTACACCCCTCAACAAAACGGTGTTGCGGAGAGGAAGAACCGGACGTTGATGGATGCGGCAAGGACCATGATGGCGGAGTTCAAGTCTCCGTACAACTTTTGGGCCGAAGCCATCAACACCGCGTGTCATGCATCAAATCGGCTCTACCTCCGCAAGGGCTTGAACAAGACTCCATATGAAATACTCACCGGTAACAAGCCCAACCTCAAGTACTTCCGGGTATTCGGGTGTAAGTGTTTCATTCTCAAGAAAGGTGTTCGGTTGTCTAAATTTGAGGCTAGAGCTTATGAGGGCATATTTGTTGGTTATGCTACAAACTCTCATGCTTACCGTGTCCTCAATAAATCCACGGGACTTATTGAGGAGACGTGTAACGTGGAGTTTGATGAGAATAACGGCTCCCAAGTGGAGCAAAGTGGCACTTGTGATGTAGGTGATGAAATTCCTCCTCAAGCCATAAGAAGAATGGGTGTTGGTTTCATCCTACCCATTGAGGAACCCCTTGTGGCCGAAGGAGAAGGACAATGCTCCACTCAAGTGGAGCCATCACCAACCCAAGGCCCACACGCTTCCGAAGAACAAAGTGAAGGCCCTCAACCTCATGAACAAGACCAAGGGCAAGATCATACTCAAGACGGTGTGGACACACCAAGTGATGCCCAAGGTCAAGTTCTCTCCCCCGAGCAAGTTCAAGATCAAGAACAAGTTCATGACGGCGCTCAAGATGATCAAGTAACCGCTCCTCAACTCACCACCGAGGAGGAATTAGAGCGTCGTGCCGCCAAGGTTGCTTCCAAGCTCTCCACCAAGGATCATCTCATGACGAATGTGCTTGGAAGCTTAAGAAAGGGGGTAAGCACTCGTAGACAATTAGCAAATTATTGTGAGCATCACGCGTTTGTCTCTTGTGTGGAACCCCACAAGGTCTATGAGGCGCTAGAAGATCCGGATTGGCTCAATGCCATGCACGAAGAACTCAACAACTTCGAGCGCAACAAAGTGTGGAGATTGGTGCCAAGGCCAACGGGGAACCACAATGTCATTGGAACCAAGTGGATATTCAAGAACAAGCAAGATGCCCATGGGATTATCATTCGCAACAAGGCTCGTTTGGTAGCACAAGGCTACTCCCAAGTCGAGGGTATCGACTACGGTGAAACCTTTGCTCCCGTTGCTCGTCTTGAATCCATTCGCATGTTGATTGCATATGCTTCTCATCATAACTTTAAGTTACAACAAATGGATGTGAAGAGTGCTTTTCTTAATGGTCCCATTAATGAATTGGTTTACGTCAAGCAACCCCCCGGGTTCGAGGATCCCTACTTTCCCGATCATGTGTATCAACTCGATAAGGCACTCTATGGCCTTAAACAAGCCCCACGTGCGTGGTATGACCACCTTACCGAGTTGTTACAAGACCGTGGTTTTGAAGTTGGGCTAATCGACCCCACTCTTTTTACTAAGAAGGTCAAAGGGGAGTTGTTTGTGTGCCAATTATATGTTGATGATATTATCTTTGGTTCTCCTAACAAAGCTTTCAATGAGGAATTTGCCGCTCTCATGACCTCAAAGTTCGAGATGTCCTCCATGGGAGAGTTGAAGTTCTTTCTAGGGTTCGAAGTGAAGCAAAGAAGAGAAGGAACCTTCATCAATCAATCCAAATACACTCAAGACATGCTCAAGAGATTCAAGCTAAGTGACGTCAAGCCGGCTTCCACTCCAATGCCCACCAAGTGCCAACTTGACTTAGATCCCAATGGTAAAGTGGTGGATCAAAAGGTATATCGTTCCATGATTGGATCCTTGCTTTACCTTTGTGCATCTAGACCGGACATCATGTTGAGTGTGGGAATTTGTGCACGGTTTCAAGCCGCACCTAAGGAAAGTCACTATGTGGCGGTCAAACGAATCTTTCGATATTTGGCTCATACCCCAAACTTTGGCTTATGGTACCCAAGAGGATCAAACTTCAAGCTTGTAGGGTACTCGGATTCCGATTGGGCGGGAGACAAAGTGGATAGGAAGTCCACTTCCGGAGGGTGCCAATTCCTTGGTTGCTCTTTGGTAAGTTGGTCTTCCAAAAAGCAAAGTTGTGTGTCTCTCTCGTCCACCGAAGCGGAGTATGTGGCGGCCGGTAGTTGTTGTGCACAACTCTTATGGATGAGGCAAACTTTAAAGGATTATGGTGTCACTTGTGACAAAGTGCCTCTTTGGTGTGACAATGAAAGTGCCATCAAGATCTCTCTCAACCCGGTGCAACACTTCAAGACGAAGCATATTGAGATCCGGTATCACTTCATCCGGGATCACATTAGGCGAGGAGAGATCGAGCTCAACTACGTCAACACTCATGATAACCTTGCAGATATCTTCACGAAGCCCTTGGATGAAGCAAGATTTCGCGAGTTAAGGCATGAGCTAAATATCATCGATTCGAGCAATGTTGCTTGAACCCTTGCACACCCCACCATACTCAACGTGTTGTCCTATTTAGATGTAGGCATGGACATAGGGGGAGTGATGTTCTCTCAATGAACTCTCCCTCCCCCCATTATGCATAAATCAATCAAGTCTTTCACATTAGCCATGTTTGATGGTACTTGTGCTTCAAAGACGAGTTTTGGTCATGGACCCAAGGATAATTCTTCGCGGTGCCATACCAATTGACTCAAACATAGGTGGCTACGGCCACCGCCCTCTCTTTTGGAGAGGTGGTGTCTCGTGGTTGGTTCGTTTGTCGTGTGCCTTTCTGGTTTTGTGTGTTGCGTGGTCTTGTGGTGTCGTGTTGGCTCGGAGTGGTTTGTGCAAAGATCCAGTTTTTCGCGCTCGAAACGTGCATCTTCTTGAGCCCACGGTACTACCGCGTCTGGGCGCGGTACTACCGCTTTGGGAGGCACGGTACTACCGCGCCACAGCACGGTACTACCGCTCTGGTGCGGTACTTCGGAAGTACCGCACCGTGCGGTACTACCGTGTCTGGGCACGGTACTACCGCGCCGTCAAGGGCGCGTGGGGGTTATGACTCGGGCAGGGGAGTTCCAACTCCCCATACCCATTCATTGTCTCTCTCTCCACGTCTCTCCCTCTCAAGAACGGCGCCGGAGGCCCTCACCGGATCTCCGTCTCCGGCCACTCTCCTCGGATTCCGACCGGTGGGATCGTTCCCCACCACTTCCTCTTGCCATGGACCAAGGTTTTTCCCCAAATCCCTCTTTTTCTTGGCTGTTCTCTTGCTTCTAGGCTTTTGGGGAGAAACTTGTCGTTCTTGAGATTTTAGGCCAAATCTATGCAAGAGTAGGATGTAGGAGAGTCGTGATGCGTAGGAAACATACTTGATATGCTGTCTTGTGGTAGCTTTGTCCAACCGTAGTACCGCCGTGGTTTCGCGGGCTTTCTCAGATTTGAACCAGTTCAGATCTGACGCGGTGCGGTACTACCGTGCCCGATGTGCGGTACTACCGCTCTTGCGGTACTACCGCCCGTCAGGCACGGTACTACCGTACCGTGCGGTACTACCGGTCCGCAGACGCGGTACTACCGCGCCGGCCGCGGTGCTAAGGTCGTACTACCGCTCCTACACCCGGTACTACCGTGATCTTGCACGGTACTACCGCGTCTAAGAGCCGTACTACTCTCTTAGCTCCGCAGCTCTTGGCAGTACTACCGTAGGGATCAAATCTCTCTCTAGGCATTTATCATGTGTGCTTTCTACTTGTTTCACTTGCTTTGTTGTGGTCTTTGCATTAATCTCTCTTGGCTGTTGTGGGTGTTTTTGCGTTCTGTGTCTCAGGTGGTGGCTCTCGCCGTTCCAATCCCAGTCGTGACACTGGCTCCAAGCGTCTGCGCAACCCCCAAGATGAAGCCCCAGAGGGCTCCAATGCCCCCAAGCGCAATGTCAAGACCACTGCCAGCAAGCAAAAGGAACCGGCTAAGGGCATGGACGAGATTTCAACCACTGAGTATGTCGAGCGCCGGAAGATCAATCCCTATGTGAATCCTCGGGCTATCCTCAGAGGCACCGAGTTGTTCTGGACCAAGCAACAGGCTCTCATCTATCTGGATGTGATCAAGAACAAGCAGAATACCTTCGTGGATGTCAAGTGGATAGACATGCATCACCTGCGGAAAGACAAGTTTCGTGACTATTTTGGAGAGGCTCTGGACTTGGTGGAGCAGTTTGCTATTGAGCCGGTGATCTCCTTTCACCTTGACTATGACCCTGAGCTTATCTGTCAGTTCTTTGCCTCAGTGTACTTTCATCCCGGGGAGGAGCGGAGGATGACCTGGATGACCAATGGCCGTCAGCTGTCTGCTACATGGAAAGAGTTCATGGATCTGCTGCACATTCCTGATGACGGGCTTCACACCCCCGTTGGCGTTCGCCCCCATGCCAACTCTGAGTCTGCCAACAAGAACCAGCTTCAGCCCTTCCTTGTTGAGAAGGTACTCCCCAATGGCAAGTCATCTTGGGTGTTGAACTCCTTTCTGGATATCATGCATCGCATCTTCCGCAACACTCTGTTCCCACGCATTGGCGACAAGGACAAGGTTCATGCATATCTAGTGGACATGTTGCTCTTGTGTGCAGAGGCACGTACTTCTCAGACTCAGCCACTTGATGTCTCACACATCATGTGGTGTGAGCTTCGGTTTGCGGTGTTCACTCGCAAGGTACCTATCTATGGACCGTACCTGTTTCTGCTGCTCTCCACCACTTGGGAGAAGACGTATCCAGGTGATGAGTTCCTTGCTCCAGACTGGATTCGCCATGAGTCCATCAGCCTCCGCGTCAAGCCCAACTGGGCCAACACCACTACCCGTGCTGAGGCATCTTCTGCTAGGAGGGCTGCTGGTGAGGGGGAGGCTGCTGCTGCTGCTGAGACTGCTGCTGAGGACCGTGCTGCTAGGTCCACCACTTCTTCCTCTGAGCCGTCATGGGCCAAGAAGCTGAAGGACAAGATGAAGACTCTCTTCTGCATGCAGGCGAAGGGACAGTACAGGGCTCACGTGACTGACAAGGAGAGTCGCCGCCGTGACAAGAAGGTGATGAGGCTCTTTGGAGAGGATGTGTCTGGCGGGTCTGAGGACGTCATCACACCTGAGGCTGCCTGGATGTCAAAGCAGGGCTACAAGTGGACTAGTTCAGAGGATGACATCGAGGAGACTATCCCCGCCGCTGAGTCTGACGAGGAGCACGAGGAGCAGTGGGACGACTTCTCTGCCTGAGCCACCCCGTGTGTGTAGGTGTCCTCTCTGCCTTTTTGGCGTCTCGATGCCAAAGGGGGAGAGAGTGTAGGGATTTGCGTTGTGTCGTGCTTGGTGTGTTTGTTTGCTTTGTCGTTTGGACCTCGTTTGCCTCATTTGCTTTTGTTCGGTTTGTGCCTTCGAGACCTATCCTCCATATGGTGTAAGACATATGCACTCTATCTATCTTAGTTATCTTATGTTTGTACTATCTTGTCTAGTGATAAATTTGCCTTGTCTATATAATATAGGGGGAGCTCTGTTCCTAGTATTCGTGCTCATCTAGGTGGCACACATTTAGGGGAAGCCCATCTATATTATAGAGAGGAGGGGTTTGCTTTTACTTAATAGTATTTTTCCTTGTGCAAATCCCGTTTTGTCATCAATCCACCAAAAAGGGGGAGATTGTAAGGACATATTTATCCCTAAGTGTTTTGGTGATTGATGACAATGCATTTGCGGACTAATCGTGTGCCATGAGTTTTCCAGACACTTCTTTGCTAGGCACAAGACGATTGGGTGCCCCTCGAAGACTGACGAAGACGACGTCTTTTCTACATTTCTTTTTGGTGGATTTGAGTCGTAGGAAAGCCGTACTATTAAGAGGGGGTCCGCGTTGGAAAGGTTTGGGTGGAATCATCACGTACACGTCTCCTTTTATACCCTCCTTTTTCCTTGGAGCTACCTCCGTTTTTCCTGCCTCCTTTGACTGGCTGCTGTTGTGGTTGCGGTAGTACTGCTCCTGGATCAACGGTAGTACCATGGGCATCCACGGTAGTACCGCGCGGTGGCGCGGTAGTACCGCTGGTGCTCACGGTAGTACCGCTGGTGCTCACGGTAGTACCGCTCCCCTGGAGCCGCACTACCGCTGCCCACCAGGCTAGTGCCGCCCCTTTGCGGTAGTAGGAGCGGACGTAATTTTTTACATCCGCACCTGCCGCGGTAGTACTGCTTTCGCCGTGCGGTAGTACCGCGCTATGCGGTCAGGCAGTAGTACCGCCCCTCGGCAGTACTACTGTGTCGAGTTTTGGCTACTTTCGTTTTTTTGGGGAAGTAGGCACGGAAGTTCCCCTTCCCCTTGGATGGGACTTTTTCCTTACGGTAGTACCGCATTGGGGGCGCGGTAGTACCGCGCATGCGGAAGTACCGCCCCCAGCTTGCGTCTGTTTCCCTAGCTGGGGTCGCGGCAGTACCGTGGGATGGTACGGTAGTACCGCACTGCCGTGTTGTAGTACCGCTTGGTTGCAAGCAGTAGTACCGCGCGGCCTTGAGGTAGTACCGCTGGCCGCGGGCTGGTTGGTGGGTAACAGTTGGATCTTTTCCACACACTATATAAAGGGTCTCCTTCTTCCCCGTTGACTCACCTCTTCCACCATTAAAGCTCCATTATTGCTCCAAGCTCCATTTTCGCCTGATCTCACTCCCTAGCCAACCAAACTTATTGATTTGCTCGGGAGTGGTTTAGAAGGCCCCGATCTACACTTCCACCAAGAGATATTTGATTCCCCCTACTAATCCCTTGCGGATCTTGTTACTCTTGGGTGTTTGAGCATCCTAGACGGTTGAGGTCACCGCGAAGCCATAGTCCATTGTGGTGAAGCTTCATGGTGTCATTGGGAGCCTCCAATTGAGTTGTGGAGATTGCCCCAACCTCGTTTGTAAAGGTTCGGTCGCCGCCTCCAAGGGCACCAATAGTGGAATCACGACATCTCGCATTGTGTGAGGGCGTGAGGAGATTACGGTGGCCCTAGTGGCTTCTTGGGGAGCATTGTGCCTCCACACCGCTCCAACGGAGACGTACTTCCTCTCAAAGGGAAGGAACTTCGGCAACACATCCTCGTCTCCACCGTCTCCACTCTTGGTTATCTCGTGCCTTTACTTGTGTAGCTTATTTGTTTTATATATCTTGCTTGCTTGTGTTCCTATTCGTGTTGCATCATATAGGTTGCTCATCTAGTTGCATATCTAGACAACCTACTTTGATGCAAAGTTTAAATTGCTAAAGAAAAGCTAAAAATTGTTAGTTGCCTATTCACTCCCCCCCTCTAGTCAACCATATCAATCATTTTAGTGACAAACCTATTGCAGGAGCAAATGCAGATGTTATGAACATTTGGCTAGCTCAATATGATGACTACTTGATATTTTAGTGCACCATGCTTAAACGGCTTAGAATCGGGACTTCAAAGACGTTTTGAACGTCATGGACCATATGAGATGTTCCAGGAGTTGAAGTTAATATTTCAAGCAAATACCCGAGTTGAGAGATATGAAGTCTCCAACAAGTTCTATAGCTAAAAGATGGAGGAGAATAGCTCAAGCAGTGAGCATGTGCTCAGATTGTCTGGGTACTACAATCGCTTGAATCAAGTGGGAGTTAATCTTCTAGATAAAATAGTGATCGACATAATTCTCTAGTCACTATCACCAAGTTAGTAGAACTTCATGATGAACTATGATATGCAAGGGATAACAGAAACGATTCCCAAGCTCTTCATAATGCTGAAATCGACGAAGGTAGAAATCAAGAAAAATATCAAGTGTTGATGGTAGACAAGACCACTAGTTTCAAGAAAAGGGCAAAGGGAAGAAGGGGAACTTCAAGAAGAATGGCAAGCAAGTTGCTGCTCAAGTGAAGAAGCCCAAGTCTGGTCCTAAGCCTGAGACTAAGTGCTTCTACTGCAAAGGGACTGGTCACTGGAAGCGGAACTGCCCCAAGTATTTGGTGGATAAGAAGGATGGCAAAGTGAACAAAGGTATATTTGATATACAGATTATTGATATGTATTTTACTAGTGTTCGTAGCAACCCCTTGGTATTTGATACTGGTTTAGTTGCTAAGAGTAGTAACTCGAAACGGGAGTTGCAGAATGAACATAGACTAGTTAAGGGTGAAGTGACGATGTGTGTTGGAAGTGGTTCCAAGATTGATATGATCATCATCGCACACTCCCTATACTTTTGGGATTAGTGTTGAACCTAAATAAGTGTTATTTGGTGTTTGTGTCGAGCATGAATATGATTTGATCATGTTTATTGCAATACGGTTATTCATTTAAGTAAGAGAATAAATTGTTGTTCTGTTTACATGAATAAAACCTTATATGGTTACACACTCAATGAAAATGGTTCGTTGGATCTCGATCATAGTGATACACATATTCATAATATTGAAACCAAAAGATGCAAGTTAATAATGATGGTGCAATTTATTTGTGGCACTGCCGTTTAGGTCATATTGGTGTAAAGCGCATGAAGAAAATCCATGCTGATGGGCTTTTGGAATCACTTGATTATGAATCAGTTGATGCTTGCGAACCATGCCTCATGGGCAAGATGACTAAGACTCCATTCTCCAGAACAATGGAGCGAGCAACAGATTTGTTGGAAATCATACATACTGATGTATGTGGTCCGATGAATATTGAGGCTCGTGGCAGGTATCATTATTTTCTGATCTTCACAGATGATTTGAGCAGATATGAGTATATCTACTTGATGAAATACAAGTCTGAAACATTTGAAAAGTTCAAAGAATTCCAGAGTGAAGTGGAGAATCATCGTAACAAAAATAAAAGTTTCTACGATATGATCGCAGAAGTAAAATATTTGAGTTACGAGTTTGGCCTTCAGTTAAAAACAACGTGAAATAGTTTCACTACTCATGCCACCTGGAACACCACAGCATAATGGTGTGTCCGAACGTCATAACCGTACTTTATTAGATATGGTGCGATCTATGATGTCTCTTACCGATCTACCATTATCCTTTTGGGGTTATGCATTAGAGACAAATGCATTCACGTTAAATAGGGCACCATCTAAATCCGTTGAGACGACACCGTATGAACTATGGTTTGGCAAGAAACCTAAGCTGTCGTTTCTTAAAGTTTGAGGTTGCAATGCTTATGTGAAAAAGTTTCAACCTGATAAGCTCAAACCCAAATAGGAGAAGTGTGTCTTCATAGGATACCCAAAAGAAAATGTTGGGTACACATTCTATCACAGATCCAAAGGCAAGATATTCATTACTGAGAATGGATCCTTTCTAGAGAAGGAGTTTCTCTCGAAAGAAGTGAGTGGGAGGAAAGTAGAACTTGATGAGGTAAACTGTACCTGCTCCCTTATTGGAAAGTAGTTCATCACAGAAATCTGTTCCTGTGACTACTACACCAATTAGTGAGGAAGCTAATGATGATGATCATGTAACTTCAGATCAAGTTACTACCGAACCTCGTAGGTAAACCAGAGTGAGATCTGCACCAGAGTGGTACGGTAATCCTATTCTGGAGGTCATGTTACTTGACCATGACGAGCCTACAAGCTATGAGGAAGTGATGATGAGCCCAGATTCCGCGAAATGGCTTGAGGCCATGAAATCTGAGATGAGATCCATGTATGAGAACAAAGTATGGACTTTGATTGACTTGCCCAATGATCGGCGAGCCATTGAGATTAAATGGATCTTCAAGAGGAAGACGGACGCTGATAGTAGTGTTACTATCTACAAAGCTAGAATTGTCGAAAAAAGGTTTTCAACAAGTTCAAGGTGTTGACTAGGATGAGAGTTTCTCACTCGTATCTATGCTTAAGTCTGTCCGAATCATGTTAGCAATTGCCGCATTTTATGAAATCTGGCAAATGGATAAACAAAACTGCATTCTTTAATGGATTTATTAAAGAAGAGTTGTATATGATGCAACCAGAAGGTTTTGTCAATCCTAAAGGTACGAACAAAATATGCAAGCTCTAGCGATCCATCTATGGACTGGTGCGAGCATCTCGGAGTTGGAATATACGCTTTGATAAGTTGATCAAAGCATATAGTTTTATACAGACTTGCAGTGAAGCCTGTATTTACAAGAAAGTGAGTGGGAGCACTACAGAATTTCTGATAAGTATATGTGAATGACATATTGTTGATCGGAGATAATGTAGAATTATTCTGCAAAGCATAAATGAATGTTTGAAAAGGAGTTTTTCAAAGAAAGACCTTGGTGAAACTGCTTACATATTGAGCATCAAGATCTATAGAGATAGATCAAGACGCTTGATAAGTTTTTTCAATAAGTACATACCTTGACAAGATTTTGAAGTAGTTCAAAATGGAACAGTCAAAGAAAGAGTTCTTGCCTGTGTTACAAGGTGTGAAACTGAGTAAGACTCAAAACCCGACCACGGCAAAAGATAGAGAGAGAATGAAAGTCATTCCCTATGCCTCAGCCATAGATTCTATAAAGTATGCCATGCTGTGTACCAGACCTATTGTATACCCTGCCCTATGTTTGGCAAGGGAGTACAATAGTGATCTAGGAGTAGATCACTGGACATTGGTCAAAATTATCCTTAGTGGAATAAGGATATGTTTCTCGATTATGGAGGTGACAAAAGGTTCGTCGTAAAGGGTTACATCGATGCAAGTTTTGACACTGATCCAGATGACTCAAAGTCTCAATCTGGATACATATTGAAAGTGGGAGCAATTATCTAGAGTAGCTCCATGCAGAGCATTGTTGACATAGAAATTTGCAAAATACTTACGGATCTGAATGTGGCAGACCCGTTGACTAAACTTCTCTCACAAGCAAAACATGATCACACCTCAGTACTCTTTGGGTGTTAATCACATAGCGATGTGAACTAGATTATTGACTCTAGTAAACCCTTTGGGTGTTGGTCACATGTCGATGTGAACTATGGGTGTTAATCACATGGTGATGTGAACTATTGATGTTAAATCACATGGCGATGTGAACTAGATTATTGACTCTAGTGCAAGTGGGAGACTGAAGGAAATATGCCCTAGAGGCAATAATAAAGTTATTATTTATTTCATTATATCATGATAAATGTTTATTATTCATGCTAGAATTGTATTAACCGGAAACATAATACATGTGTGAATACATAGACAAACAAAGTGTCACTAGTATGCCTCTACTTGACAAGCTCGTTGATCAAAGATGGTTATGTTTCCTAACCATAGACATGAGTTGTCATTTGATTAATGGGATCACATCATTAGGAGAATGATGTGATTGACTTGACCCATTCCGTTAGCATAGCACTTGATCGTTTAGTTTGTTGCTATTGCTTTCTTCATGACTTATACATGTTCCTATGACTATGAGATTATGCAACTCCCGTTTACCGGAGGAACACTTTGTGTGCCACCAAACATCACAACGTAACTGGGTGATTATAAAGGTGCTCTACAAGTGTCTCTGAAGGTACTTGTTGGGTTGGCATATTTCGAGATTAGGATTTGTCACTCTGATTGTCGGAGAGGTATCTCTGGGCCCTCTCGATAATGCACATCACTTAAGCCTTGCAAGCATTGCAACTAGTGAGTTAGTTGCAGGATGATGTATTATGGAATGAGTAAAGAGACTTGCCGGTAACGAGATTGAACTAGGTATTGAGATACCGACGATCGAATCTCGGGCAAGTAACATACCGATGACAAAGGGAACAACGTATGTTGTTATGTGGTCTGACCGATAAAGATCTTCGTAGAATATGTGGGAGCCAATATGAGCATCCAGGTTCCGCTATTGGTTATTAACCGGAGACGTGTCTCGGTCATGTCTACATTGTTCTCGAACCCGTAGGGTCCACACGCTTAAGGTTTCGATGACAGTTATATTATGAGTTTACGAGTTTTGATGTACCGAAGGAGTTCGGAGTCCCGGTTGAGATCGGGACATGATGAGGAGTCTCGAAATGGTCGAGACGTAAAGATCGATACATTGGACGACTATATTCGGACATCGGAAAGGTTCCGAGTGATTCGGGTATTTTTCGGAGTACCGGAGAGTTACGGGAATACGTATTGGGCCTTATTGGGCCATACGGGAAAGAAGGAAAAGGGCCTCAAGGGTGGCCGCACCCCTCCCCTTGGTCTGGTCCGAGTTGGACTAGGGAAGGGGGGCGCCCCCTTCCTTCCTTCTTCTTTTCCCTTCCTCTTTTCCTGTTCCATATGGGAGGTGGAATCCTACTAGGACTAGGGAGTCCTAGTAGGACTCCACACTTGGCGCGCCCCATCCTAGGGCTGGCCTCCTCCTCCCTTGCTCCTTTATATACCGGTGCAGGGGGGCACCCCAAAGACACAACAATTGATCATTGATCTCTTAGCCGTGTGCGGTGCCCCCTTCCACCATAATTCTCGATAATATTGTAGCAGTGCTTAGGCGAAGCCCTGCGACGGTAGAACATCAAGATCGTCACCACGCCGTCGTGCTGACGGAACTCTTCCCCGACATTCTGCTGGATCGGAGTCCGGGGATCATCGTCAAGCTGAACGTGTGCTAGAACTCGGAGGTGCCGTAGTTTCGGTGCTTGATCGGTCGGGCCGTGAAGACGTACAACTACATCAACCGCGTTGTGCTAACGCTTCCGCTTCCGGTCTATGAGGGTACGTAGACAACACTCTCCCCTCTCGTTGCTATGCATCACCATGATCTTGCGTGTGCGTAGGATTTTTTTTTTGAAATTACTATGTTCTCCAACACAATATACATTGGACATGCAAAAAAACCGTGTCAAGAGGTTCACTTCTGTCGACAGAGAGGTTCAGTTTTATTGTGTGGAGAGGTTCTCTCAACCATACTATGCACTTTTTCTGTTTTTTAGAGGTTCGCTCCACTGTAGTATGCATTTCTTTTCGTTTTAAACGATAACAAAAAGAATCGTGTGCAATCCTCTGTGATGACATTGCAGTGCGCTTTCCCGTCTGATGTTGCACACTAGCGTTGACAAATATGGTCCACTTAACCCTATGAAACAAGTTAGAAAAAGACAGAAAAATCATACGGTACACTTAGACTCGTGTCTTGGTACATTTTTCGATTGATGTGGTTCACTTACATCCGATGTGAAGTGCACTCCATTTCCTCGTCTAAGAAAATTTTGGTCCGACAAAAAAATTGATGTGGTTCGTTTGCCCGTCTAATGCAGTATTGCTTTCAGTCCGAAGCAGTGCGGTTTTCTGTTTGATGCTGTCCACTCATCGATTTTAGTGTCATGAAAAAATAGAGTGCCACATTTCGTAAAATCAAAACTGCTCTTAAACTGTATAAAATTAGAGAGTGTGTTCTAAATGAAAAAGTTGCATCTCGTCGATATCTTTCCAATGGCATATCATTTGAATCATTTCAACGACCGGTTTGAAATGTTTTTGCGAAAAATTGCCGCTGCCACTTGTCGTCCGCTGCACGATTTTCAAAATTAATTAAAACCGTAAGAAATCTTAAAATGATTTCTACATATGGAAGTTGCGTCTTGTCCATAGCTTTCCAACGACGTATTACACGGCTAGTTTCGACAAACGGTTAAAAAACTAGAGCGAAAACAGTACCGACAATTTGATTTTTTTTGAAAAACAGAATTCCGCGATTTAGTAAATTTGAAACTGCTCTTAAACTGTAATGAATTATAGAAATAAATAGATATGAAAAAGATGCGGCTCGATGATATCTATCCAACGGTGTATCATTTGCTTTATTCCGACGAGCGGTTTAGAAAAAAATGCAAAAAAAACGCTCACTACCACTCGTTGTGGGCCGCACCATTTTGAAAACTGCTCTTAAACCGTGAGGAATCTCGGAAAGTGTTCAACATGGTGAAGTTGCGACTAATTCATAGCTTTTCAACGATATATTACACGCCTCGTTCCGGCAAACGGTTAAAAAACTAGAACAAAAACAGTACCGAAAAAACACTACGCGCAGTTTTTCCGACACAAAGTTCACTAGTCTCTGTAATGCAGTACTCTTACTAAAGAAAGTGCAATGCCCTCGCGTTGAGCATGCAGTGCGGAAGTGTTATCAGAATAACTATTCTGATAATATTATCAGAATAGACGGGCTGTATATATATATGCATGGATCCATTGTTTTCCATCTGATGAGGTCTTCGTATTTCATACACTATGATTAATTATGTAATGCATATATGTGTGGACAAATCATTGGAAGTTAGCTACCATATGTTCAATTGCAATTGTTGCGAAATCTGATGAATGTTCTTCCTTTGGACACTATTTGTTCAATTGAATATTGTGGCGAATTTGCTTTTTGCGTGCCAATTCAAAACGGGATATTTTTGTTTATTTGTTCAATTGAATATTGTGGCGAATTTGGTTTTTGCGTGCCGATTCAAAATGGGATATTTTTGTTTATTTGTTTAATTGAATATTGTGGCGAATTTCCTTTTAGCGTGCCGATTCAAAATGGGATATTTTTGTTTTAACCTGGCAATTGCTCCGCAAACGGTTCAACTAAATGAGTGTGTGCAATCCACATCGGAGAACATACGTCAATCGTAGCGGAACCGTCGGTGATACACAGCAGATCACAAATGATTTGCAACACTACTACATGTGCGTAGGGTCTCCGGAACCGTTTGTGATATCGCGTTATCGCGCACGAGAGCTCGGAGTAAACCGTGCCCAATGTAAAATACAATCCCAGACGTAATTTTCAGGAAATGTGTGGGATCCCAAACGAAAAGCACACATCACTCTTGCCGCAACCGTCGGTGATACACAACAAATCACAAATGGTCTGCAACACTTGTATGTGTGCGAAGTGGCTCCTGAACCGTTTGTGATAGAACATTATCGCAGACGGTAATTGCCGGGAAAAGTGTGCGATGGAGTCTTGCATGGCAGACGGGTTACGCAGAAAACTCGTGTGTGATGGGGCACAAATCACACAAAGTTCATAGGTTGGCCAGTGTGCCTTACATACTGTTTCCCAAACGATTCATTACGGCACACCATTTGGTTTCACTGCGTCATTAGAAACGTTTAATCACCGATCCCACACGTGCAAAAGAATTTAGTGTGTGCTGCATTGCACACGATTACATTTTGGAAGGCCTCTGGATTATTGCTCCATATCCCCGACAATTTCTGGGTTGTGTGGGAAGGACCCCCTATCGCCCACACTCACTTGGCGACAGTCCCAAATGCCGTCGCGGAAAGGGCTTAAAAACCGTTTGTATAGCACCAATGCGTACCAGTGGGTATCTCTAGGCCCTCTCCGTAATGCACATCATAGGAAGCCTTGCAAGCAAAGTGACTAATGATTTAGTTATAGGATGATGTATTATAGAATGAGTAAAGAGACTTGCCGGTAACGAGATTGAACTAGGTATGAAGATACCGACGATCGAATCTCGGGCAAGTAACATGCCGATGGACAAAAGGAATAATGTATGTTGTCATAGCGGTTCGACCAATAAATATCTTCATAGAATATGTAGGAGCCAATATGAGCATCCAGGTTCCGCTATTGGTTATTAACCGGAGAGGTGTCTCAGTCATGTCTACATAGTTCTCGAACCCGTAGGGTCCGCACGCTTAACATTCGATGACGATTTTGTATTATATGAGTTATGTGATTTGGTGAACGAATGTTGTTCGGAGTTCCGGATGAGATCACAGACATAACAAGGAGTCTCAAAATGGTCGAGAGGTAAAGATTGATAGATAGGACGATAGTATTCGGACACCGAAAGTGTTCTGGAGGGTACCGAGTACATATCGGGTCACCGGAAGGGGTTCCGGGCACCCCGGGCAAACGATATGGGCCTAATGGGCCAAGAGGGGAAACACAGCAGCCTGCAGGGGCTGCTGCGCCCCCATATGGGCCAAACCAGAGGAGAAGGAAAGAGGGAAAGAGAGAAGGAAGGGGAGGGATTCGGCCTCCCGCTTCCTTTTCCCTCCTCCCAACTCCTTCCTTCCCCCTCTGGAACTTATGGAAGGGGGAGGCTGAATTGGGGAGGCACCCAAGTAGGATTCCTCCTTCTTGGGGCGCCCCCTTGATCCTCCCCTCCCTCTCCCACCTATATATACATGGGGAGGGGGCGCCTAGAACACATAACAACATCTGTCAGCCGTGTGCGACACTCCCCTCCACATATTACACCTCGGTCATATTATCGCGGTGCTTAGGCGAAGCCCCATGTGGAACACTTCACGATCACCGTCACCACGCCGTCGTGCTGACGGAACTCATCTACTTCCTCGACACTTTGCTGGATCAAGAGTTCGAGGGACGTCATTGAGCTGAACATGTGCAGAACTCGGAGGTTCCGTCATTCGATACTTGATCGGTCGGAATGAGAAGAAGTTCGACTACATACCACGTTGTTAAGTGCTTCCGCTTTCGATCGACGAGGGTACGTAGACAAGCCCTCCCCCTCTTGTTGCTATGCATCTCCTAGATGGATCTTGCATGAGCGTAGGAATTGTTGGGTAAGGTAGTATTTCAAAATTTTCCTACGATCACGCAAGATCTATCTAAGAGAAGCATAGCAACGAGCGGGGAGAGTGTGTCCACATACCCTCGTAGACCAAAAGCGGAAGCGTTTAGTAACGCGGTTAATGTAGACGAACGTCTTCGTGATCCAACCGATCAAGTAATGCACGGCACCTCCGCGATCTGCACACGTTTAGCTCGGTGACGTCCCTCGAACTCTTGATACAGTTGAGGCCGAGGGAGAGTTCCGTCAGCAAGACGACGTGGTGACGGTGATGAAGTTACCGACGTAGAGCTTCGCCTAAGCACTATGACAATATGATCGAGGTGGAAAACTACAGAGGGGGGCACCACCCACGGCTAAAGACCAACTTGTGTGTCTATGGGGTGCCCCCTCCCCCGTATATAAAGGAGAGAGGAGGGGAGAGCCGGCCGGCCCCTAGGGCGCGCCCCAAGAGGGGAATCCTACTAGGACTCCAAGTCCTAGTAGGAATCTATAGGATCGAAAGTATGTCTAGAGGGGGAGGGTGATTAGACTACTCGACCAAATAAAAATCTAGCCTTTTCCCAATTTTAATTCTTGGCAAATTTTAACAACTTAGCACAAGTCAAGTAATCTACCTACACATGCAATTCTAAGAGTATAGCAGCAGAATGTAAAACAATTGCATATGAAGGTAAAAGGAGGAGTTTGGAGGGAGCAAACGCAATGTAGACACAGAGATTTTTGGCATGGTTCTGATAGGTGGTGATATCGTACATCCACGTTGATGGAGACTTCAACTCTCGAAGGGTAACGGTTGCGCGAGTCCACGGAGGGCTCCACCCACGAAGGGTCCACGAAGAAGCAACCTTGTCTATCCCACCATGGCCATCGCCCATGAAGGACTTGCCTCACTAAGGTAGATCTTCACGAAGTAGGCTATCTCCTTGCCCGTACAAACTCCTTGGTTCAACTCCACAATCTTGACGGAGGCTTCCAAGTGACACTTAACCAATCTAGGAGACACCACTCTCCAAAAGGTAATAGATGGTGTGTTGATGATGAACTCCTTGCTCTTGTGCTTCAAATGATAGTCTCCCCAACTCTTAGCTCTCTCTCATAGGATTGGATTTGGTGGAAAGAAGGTTTGAGTGGAAAGCAACTTGGGGAAGGCTAGAAATCAAGATTTATGTGGTTGGAGTGGAATATCTTGACCTCAACACAAGTGTAGGTGGTTCTTTCTCAGAAAATGTATGTTGGAAGTGTAGGCATGTTATGATAGCTCTCTCCATGAATGAAGAGTGGGTGGAGGGGTATATATAGCCTCCACACAAAATCTAACTGTTACACACAAATCACCAAACCCGGTGGGACCGAATCATGAAACTCGGTCAGACCGATTTAGTTCAAAATGTGAACGCTAGGACATTGTGTGGGACCGACATGTCAACTTGGTGGGACCGATTCCATTAGGGTTAGGGCATAACATAATCTCGGTGAGACCGATTACACAAATTCGGTGGGACCGATTTTGGTAGACAAATAGAGAGTTGGTCAGGCAAACTTGGTGGGACCGATTCGCTCATCTCGGTTAGACCGAAACGTTACGAAGGGGAAACAGAGAGTTTGCATTGCAATCTCGGTGGGACCGATCGCTCATCTCGGTTGGACCGAAACGTTACGAAGTTAAACAGAGAGGTTGCAATCCCATCTCGGTGAGACCGAGATCCCTATCGGTGAGACCGAAATGACTAGGGTTTGTGGCAGTGGCTATGTCAAGTGAACTCGGTGACACCGGGTAGGAAATTTCGGTGGGGCCGAGTTTGACTTTTGGTTTGGGACATATGTGGATGTGAGAAAGTAGTTGAGAGAGTTTGCATTGCAATCTCGGTGGGACCGATCGCTCATCTCGGTTGGACCGAAACGTTATGAAGGAAAATAGAAAGGTTGCAATCCCATCTCGGTGAGACCGAGATCCCTATCGGTGAGACCGAAATGACTAGGGTTTGTGGCAGTGGCTATGTCAAGTGAACTCGGTGACACCGGGTAGGAAATTTTGGTGGGGCCGAGTTTGACTTTTGGTTTGGGACATATGTGGATGTGAGAAAGTAGTTGAGAGTTTGGAGCATATCACTAATCATTTTGAGAAAGTAACTCATTAAGCAACACCTCATCTCCTTTTAATAGTATTTTCTTTTCCTATGGACTCAATTTGATCTTGGATCACTAAAAGTAAAATGTAGAGTCTTGAGCTTGAGCCAACATGTCTTCTTAGTGTTTTGAGGGGTCTGTTGACACCAGATTTTGACACGGTCAAGAACTTAATTAAGATGGCCTCAAATGGAGAAGTGCTCAAAGTGAGAATGTTCCGTATCGTCAAAAGGAGAAACTTTCATATTTGGGCCATAGCCATCCGGTCTCATCTCTAAGGCCGAAGTTGTGTTTGAAGTACTTAGATTTTATATTCAAAACACTATTCATCTGATTACGCCCCCAAGATGGCCTCATATTAGAAATGTTTCTACACGGATTGTTTTCGTCTCGTCGAGACGATCGATTTCGATATAAAAAAACGTCTAAATCGGAGTTCGTATGTAAAAGTTAGAGCCAAAACAATGTGCTGCATAAGTTTGCCCCGGAAGTTCCGGGCAAAACTTCCGGGGAGGTTCCGGGTTAAACCGAAAGTTTGCACGCGGTGCACCCCAAAAACTGGAAATTTAACATTGTTTGCAGATTTGCGGGGCGGATTTTGACATCAAGATAACCTCGGATGAAAAAGTGATCAACTGAAAAGTTTTTCTTCATTGCAAGATCTACAACTTTGCTTTTGGGACCATCATCATCCGAAGTAGTATGCGGCCTGCAGATTCAGTGCAAGAGGGATATATGATATAATTTCAGCCCGGAAGTTCCGGGCCAGACCGGAAGTTCCGGCCCTTGTAGTCCGAGTTAGGGTAACTTTTGATGATTTGGACGTGATTTGAGTCCTTTTCTTGTACGGGAAGTCCATCCGCCTCATATATATGTAAGGGGTGAAGGCCGATTGAACAACACACAATCGAACAAATCTATCTACACCTTTTACCTTTACTTTTCCTTCTCCCTTGTTCTTCTTCTTCCTCGTTCTTCGTTCGTTCTTCTTGTTGCAGGGCGGTGAACCTCGAGGCCCTAGGGGCGGTCAGGCCAACCTAGGGCAGCCCATAGCCGCCGCGCGCCCTGACGGGGTCCCTCCCGGGTGTGTGGGGTTTCGGGTCTACAAAATCACCCGCCGGATTGTCTTGCGTACCGCGCTTCCGGCGGGTCTTCTTCGACGTGAGCTGCGGTGCATCACCCCCGGCGTCGAGGGTACACGGTGACGTGTTTGTGTGCGAACACACTTTTTGGCCACTCCACTGGGGACGAAGCTTTGAACGGCCTCCAGCCCGTTCTTGCTATGAAGAGATCGTCATCAAGTTGCTGCAATCTACAAAGGTAATATGAATACCCAATTCCCCTTTGTAGATGCAAATAATCCATATGTTGTTGCTGGACCACCTAATGAGCATAATGTATCGGCTAGCCCTAGTTTTATCAATCATGCATCTAATTATGCGCAAGGGCCGATGCAAAGCAATCTTCATGCTTCAAATTCTTATGATTTTAGCAACGTACAACATATGTATCCAAACTCTCATGCATCGGCAACCCCATAAATCCATATACCGATGAACAACATGATGGGTTTGGTTGAAACACCTCATGTTAAAATTTCCAATAGCATACAAGAAAGTGTTTCACCTTTTTATTCATCGGCAACTAATTTGCAATATGTGAATCCAACCTTGTCGATGGATGGGAGAATTGGCCATGCTACTGCTAGCTATTCGGCTAGTTACTCTCAACCTTCATATGCTACACCTCATGTTAGTAATTTTTCAGCACCATACACAACTGTAGATGCTCAAAATTCGGCTTCACACCTTTCAGGTCATAGCCGAATAAATGTAAATTTTACAGGAGCGGTTGTGCCAAATATTGTAGAAGATGAGGTAGTGGTGGCCGCATTGAAGAGTTTAGCCCAGAATAAGAGGATTAGTGCTATTTTCCTTGAACAACATGAAAAAGGGCCATTTCCTGATTGTGTCGCAATAAAAGCTAGAGTTTTGCAAGAAGATGAATCTTTGCCAATTGATAAAATTGGCGAGCAAAAATATGGTTTTACAACAATGCATATGCCTTCACCTAGTACTACATCATATTATACACCCCCTACACTACTGCAAAATTTCGGCAACACCCGTGTGTCATTGCCGAAAGAATCTAAAAACATCGGGGGGCAATCGTATCCGGAGTGGGCTGAAATTGAGAAAAAGCTTAAAGCCAACTTTGTCGCTCGCTGCCAGAAATAAATAGAAAAAGAATTGGCTCAGATAAAAGAAGCATTGCCAATGGGTGGTATCAATGAAAAGAAGGATGATTCAGAACTTGAAAGTGCTTCGGTTGAAAAAGCCGAATCAAGTAGTATATATTCCGAATCCATCAAATCCAAAGAGGCAAGTATTATTGAGAAAGGGCATGGCAAACATAGCAAAACAACCATGCTTGATTTTTCTGAAGTTAATGGAACCTATTTCCTTCCCTATGAGTTTCGTGCCATAGAAATTGATAAGCTTCAATGACAAGAACAAGTAGCCGAACAAAGTTCGATTGACAAAGATCTTCAAATTTATGATGCACGAAATCAAGAAGAAAATTGTGACATGGTGTTGGGAAGTCATCCAGAAGAAAAGCACAATATTATTCATCATATGCAATAATCATGCTCTCCCAACATATTTGAAGAGGTATGTCTAGCAAGTAATTTACCTATTTTCAGATTTGGTCACAACTTTATTGTTGATGCATATATTAGAAAAATTCTAGTAAGTAATTTTCAAAGACCAATGAAGAAGGGCAATTTACTTGTTAGCAATAAAATTGTTACTAAGCATATCAGCCAATATATTGTACCATTCAAAGAGACCGATAGTGACTTATTACTGCAGCCAAAGTTTTTCCCATTGCTTTATTTAAAGTTCATATCTAATTGGGTAGCTTTTCTTGCTTCATGCTTGGCTTATGCATGGTCTCAATTGAGACATGTATGTTCTAACTACTTTGATTTCAGAAATTTAAAGCCAAGGTTAAAATCTTTTGGGAAAACCGATGCTAGTATAGTTTCTTATTTAATGACATAGGAAAAAGTATGCGAAAGAGAATTCATAGCCGAATGGGAAGATGCCAAATCTGAACCATTCGTTTTCTTAACTCCAAAGCCGTTCTCACAACATGATCGGCTAGAAAACAAAAAGTATACCTTCAATTCAAACATGTGTGATCAAATCTTTGCTTTGTTGTTGAAAAATAATTACATTAGAATTCTTGATCACCATGTCAAGCCATCTATCCAAGGACGAATGTATTGTAAGTTGCATGATTCGTCCAAGCATAATTTTGAGGACTGCCACATGTTTCGTCAAATAGTTAAATTGGCCATTGAAAAAGGACGATTGAAATTTGTTAAAACACAAAAGGATGACCAGTCTATTGCGATTGGTCTTGATGGCAAAAAGTTTTTGCATTGACTACTTCAAGCCGATCCATCTAAAGAGAAGGTAAAAACTGCAGGTGATGGGATCAAGCTTTCAAGTAAAGAAGTAGTTGAAGATCACAATGAACATGAACTTGAGGGTGAGAATTCCATCAAAGCTACAATGAAGACGCTAAGGACTGGGGGGCAACAAGGAAATCCAATGATCGATGAAAGCAAACCAAAAGAAAACAAAGTCCAAAATAAGCGCAAGTGCAAGAGATCAAAAATCACCTTCGTTGAACTATTGGATAAATATCAAAAGAAGAGTGGAGAGAAGAATGCTTATCGGCCAAATCATGCAAAGAAACCAAGATCACCCCCAAGGCGCAAATATGAGGATCAATATTGGCAAAGTGAGCATTTTAATACAACATATTCATATCCTTATTTTGGGCCGCCAGTGCCAATGCCGTGGATGCATCCCTATGCTCATGTAGATCCATATCCATCATGGGACAGGTATGATACAAGGGCACACTCTCCATCTTATTTTAGACCATCTAACCAATATTATGCATTTCCGGGAAGATCAACATTTGAACAATCATATGTTAAAGGCCGTTTCAATCATAAGGAATCGGTCCGGAGGTCAAAGAAGAAGAAAGAGGTGGTCAAACAAGTGTACCGTGTTAATAGAGATGGTCGTAAGAGTGCAACTTCAGATTTGATCTCAAATGAAAAAGAGCCAATTAACATGTTGACATTGGCTACTAAAGGCAATGAGACGAAGCAACCAATTATCAAGAGTTAAAGTGCCAAATCTGAAGAAAAGAAGTTGACATTGCACAAGGTAAGACAAGAATTGCCATTGCTTCAAACAAAATCACAGCTAGGGTGCCCACTCGGCTTATCGTATTGGCGAAAGAAGGAATTACAAAAACTTAGTGCACAAGAGCTGAAAAAGAAGAACATGGCATAGGTTCCCAAGAGGAGCAGTCAAAATAAAAATGATGTGCACCCTTCTATTGCAACAAGTGTTATAAAAGTGAAGAAAGAGAAGGATGGAAACCAGAAACAATTAAGCCGAAGGTTTGCATCACCCCATCAAAATCTTCGGTTAGCACATCATCCATGTTTTTCAACCATACCGTTGATGCCTTTGCCATGGAATTCATCATCAGGTATGATAAATTACCCTCCCAGGATTTATTTTGATCCATGGAAGCGACATAATTTTCTGCATCATGAGAGGGTATTACGAAATCTCTATATAATTTATTAGCTACATTTTTTCTTGCTAATCCAAAGGGACGAAATATTTGATTGCTATTTCATTTGTTTATTCCGGCTATACATGATTTGGTGAATGAATTCTACATGGACCTCATGGTAATGGCCGATACTTATCTATCGCCCTAAGAATATATGTAAGAATGGCCGATGTGGTACTCTAACACCGTCCTTAGTTTGAGTAGAGATTGAGATAAGTGCTTGCAAAGGAATTTGTCAAATTGATGCCATTGAGGATATTATGCATAGAACAATTCACCAAAATTGCAGAGTGAACTTATGTTTTGATTGGGTGTGCTTTGGATTGTTAGTTTTCAGAACTTACGTAAGGCCAAATCATGGTTGATTTTATTATTGAGCATCATATTGACATCATGCATAATATTGTTTTTAGCTTGATCTCTCTAGTACCATGGAGATTATATATTGATGGTTAAATTTCTAACAATGGCCAAGGTGTTGGTGTTGTTTATTTATCTCCATATGAAGCTATTTTGTGAAGCCTCATGCCGCTTAAAATATTTTTGCACAATGATCAAAGCTGAATATGCATTGTCATTCGGATTGGAGCTTTGCCTTGCTATAGGTGCTATACATATTGAGGCTTCCGGTGATTCGTTATTAGTAATGCAACAAATATCCAAGGGTTATCAATGTTTTGACGAATCACTTATAGTTTATCTTTTGGTATGTCTAGATGCAAGATTTACCTTGGGTTGCTTTAAAATTGTTCATATATCTAGACATGATAATTCGAAAGAGTTGGCACAACAAGCATCCGGCTACTATGTTAATTATGGTGTATTACATTTCTATCAATAGCTGATGCTAGGTCTTGTCAACATAGGTAAGGCCGAATCGAAGCCCATCGCTTCGGCCACTAATGAAACTTTTATGCAGATGAAGTAAGGACTGAAGGAAGTTCATTCTTGATTATCTGCAAAATCCTAACTAAAGGGAGAACAATATGGTTCGGAGGATGGTTTTGGTCTATGGAACCTTATCACCGGATTGTTATAGAAGCTGAGAAGTTTTCACCCAAGTTTGCATCAAGAGGTTCAAACAAGCAATGGTCGATATATACTTATCGTCCTAAGAACATGCAAAATGGCCGATGGAGTGTTGACATCGTCCTTAGAAAAAGCATCGTGCAAGTTATTTTTCGGCACACAAGTTTGCCGAAAAAGAGGGGCGCATGTGTTGACACCAGATTTTGACACGGCCAAGAACTTAATTAAGATGGCCTCAAATGGAGAAGTGCTCAAAGTGAGAATGTTCCGTATCGTCAAAAGGAGAAACTTTCATATTTGGGCCATAGCCATCCGGTCTCATCTCTAAGGCCGAAGTTGTGTTTGAAGTACTCAGATTTTATATTCAAAACACTATTCATCTGATTACGCCCCCAAGATGGCCTCATATTAGAAATGTTTCTACACGGATTGTCTTCGTATTTCGATATAAAAAACGTCTAAATCGGAGTTCATATGTAAAAGTTAGAGCCAAAACAATGTGCTGCATAAGTTTGCCCCGGAAGTTCCGGGCAAAACTTCCGGGGAGGTTCCGGGTTAAACCGAAAGTTTGCACGCGGTGCACCCCGAAAACTGGAAATTTAACATTGTTTGCAGATTTGCGGGGCGGATTTTGACATCAAGATAACCTCGGATGAAAAAGTGATCAACTGAAGAGTTTTTATTCATTGCAAGATCTACAACTTTGCTTTTGGGACCATCATCATCCGAAGTAGTATGCGGCCTGCACATTCAGTGCAAGAGGGATACTTGATATAATTTCAGCCCGGAAGTTCCGGGCCAGACCGGAAGTTCCGGCCCTTGTAGTCCGAGTTAGGGTAACTTTTGATGATTTGGACGTGATTTGAGTCCTTTTCTTGTACGGGAAGTCCATCCGCCTCATATATATGTAAGGGGTGAAGGCAGATTGAACAATACACAATCGAACAAATCTATCTACACCTTTTACCTTTACTTTTCCTTCTCCCTTGTTCTTCTTCTTCCTCGTTCTTTGTTCGTTCTTCTTGTTGCAGGGTGGTGAACCTCGAGGCCCTAGGGGCGGTCAGGCCGACCTAGGGCAGCCCATAGCCACCGCGCGCCCTAACAGGGTCCCTCCCGGGTGTGTGGGGTTTCGGATCTACAAAAGCACCCGCCGGATTATCTCGTGTACCGCGCTTCCGGCCGGTCTCCTTCGACGTGAGCTGCGGTGCATCACCCCCGGCGTCGAGGGTACACGATGATGTGTTCGTGTGCAAACAGGGTCCACTTTCTAATCCATGCCATGCCAAACATTGAGCTTTCCTGAAATATTTATCTTGAAATAGCATTAGCTCAATGAGCTATATGTTGTTAGGAGTTACCAAAACAACCCAGGGATAGTTGCACTTTCAGAATCCACCAAGAGGGAGAGAGGGGGAAGGAAGGAAGAAGGCGGAAGGGAAGGAAAGGGGGGCGCCGCCCCCTTCCCCTAGTCCAATTTGGACCCAAGGGGGGAGGGGGCGTGGCCAGCCCCTCATGGCCCTTCCTCTCTTCCCACTAAGGCCCATAGAGGCCCATTAGTTCTCCCAGGGGTTCCGGTAACCCCTTCCGGCACTTCGGTTTTATCTGAAACTCTCCGGAACACTTCCGGTGTCCGAACAACATGGTCCAATATATCAATATTTATGCCCCGACCATTTCGAGACTCCTAAACATGTCCGTGATCTCATCTGGGACTCCGAACTACCTTCGGTACATCAAATCACATAAACTCATAATACCAATCGTCATCGAACGTTAAGCGTGCGGACCCTACGGGTTCGAGAACTATGTAGAAATGACCGAGTCACATCTCCGGTCAATAACCAATAGAGGAACCTGGACACTCATATTGGCTCCTACATATTCTACGAAGATCTTTATCGGTCAAACCGCATAACAAAATATGTTGTTCCCTTTGTCATCGGTATGTTACTTGCCCAAGATTCGATCATCGGTATCATCATACCTAGTTCAATCTCGTCACCGACAAGTCTCTTTACTCATTCCATAGTGCATCATCCTGCAACTAACTCATTAGTCACATTGCTTTCAAGGCTTATAGTGATGTGCGTTATCGAGAGGGCCCAAAGATACCTCTCCAACAATCGGAGTGACAAATCCTAATCTTGATCTATGGCAACTCAACAAACACCACCGGAGACACATGTAGAGCATCTTTATAATCACCCAGTTATGTTGTGAAGTTTGATAGCACACTAAGTGTTCCTTCGGTATTCGGGAGTTGCATAATCTCATAGTCATAGGAACATGTATAAGTTATGAAGAAAGCAATAGCAATAAAACTAAACAATCATTAATGCTAAGCTAATGGATGGGTATTGTCCATCACATCATTCTCTAATGATGTGATCTCGTTCGTCAAATGACAACACATGTCTATGCCTAGGAAACTTAACCATCTTTGATTAACGAGCTAGTCAAGTAGAGGCATACTAGGGACTCTCTGTTTTGTCTATGTATTCACACATGTACTAAGTTTCTAGTTAATACAATTCTAGCATGAATAATAAACATTTATCATGATATAAGGAAATATAAATAACAACTTTATTATTGCCTCTAGGGCATATTTCCTTCAGTCTCCCACTTGCACTAGAGTCAATAATCTAGTTCACATCATCATGTGATTTAACACCAATATTTCACATCTTTATGTGATTAGTTTACATCGCCATGTGACTAATACCCAAAGGGTTTTACTAGAGTCAATAATATAGTTCACATCACCATGTGATTAACACCCAAAGAGTACTAAGGTGTGATCATGTTTTGCTTGTGAGAGAGGTTTAGTCAATGGGTCTGTCACATTCAGAGCCGTATGTATTTTGCAAATTTTCTATGTACAATTCTCTGCATGGAGCTACTCTAGCTAATTTCTCCCACTTTCAATATGTATCCAGATTGAGACTCAGAGTCATCCAGATCGGTGTAAAAGCTTGCATTGACGTAACTCTTTACGACGAACTCTTTATCACCTCCATAACCGAGAAATATCTCCTTAGTCTTCTAAGGATAATTTTGACCGCTGTCCACTGATCCACTCCTGGATCAATATCGTACCCCCTTGCCATACTCATGGCAAGGTACACAATAGGTTTGGTACACAACATAGAACCTATGGCTGAGGCATAGGGAATGACTTTCATTCTCTTTCTATTTTCTGCCGTGGTCATGTTTTGAGTCTTACTCAACTTTACACCTTGCAATACAGGCAAGAACTCCTTCTTTGACTGTTCCATTTTTAACTACTTCAAAATCTTGTCAAGGTATGTACTCATTGAAAAATCTTATCAAGCGTCTTGATCTATCTCTATAGATCTTGATGCCCAATATGTACGTAGCTTCACTGAGGTTTTTCTTTAAAAAAACTCCTTTCAAACACTCCTTTATGCTTTCCAGAAAATTCTACATCATTTCCGATCAACAATATGTCATTCACATATACTTATCAGAAAGGCTGTAGTGCTCCCACTCACTTTCTTGTAAATACAGGCTTCACCGCAAGTTTGTATAAAACTATATGCTTCGATCAACTCATCAAAGCGTATATTCCAACTCCGAGATGCTTGCACCAGTCCATAGATGGATCGCTGGAGCTTGCACATTTTGTTAGCACCTTTAGGATTGACAAAACCTTATGGTTGTATCATATACAACTCTTCTTTAATAAATTCATTAAGGAATGCAGTTTTGACATCCATTTGTCAGATTTCATAAAATGTGGCATTTGCTAACATGGTTCGGACAGAGTTTAAGCATCAATACGAGTGAGAAAATCTCATCGTAGTCAACACCTTGAACTTGTCAAAAAACCTTTTCGACAAGTCGAGCTTTGTAGATAGTAAATAGTAACACTACTATCAGCATCCCTCTTCCTCTTGAAAAGATCCATTTATTCTCAATGGCTTGCCGATCATCGGGCAAGTCCACCAAAGTCCACACTTTGTTCACATACATGGATCCTATCTCAGGTTTCATGGGCTCAAGCCATCTGTTGGAATCTGGGCTCATCATCGCTTCCTCATAGTTCGTAGGTTCATCATGGTCTAGTAACATGATTTCCAAAATAGGATTACCGTACCACTCTGGTGTGGATCGTACTCTGGTTGACCTACGAGGTTCGGTAGTAACTTGATCTGAAGTTTCATGATCATCATCATTAACTTCCTCACTAATTCGTGTAGGCATCACTGGAACTTATTTCTGTGATGAACCATTTTCTAATTCGGGAGAAGGTACAATTACCTCGTCAAGTTCTACTTTCCTCCCACTCACTTCTTTCGAGAGAAACTCCTTCTCTAGAAAGGATCCATTCTTAGCAACAAATATCTTGCCTTTGGATCTATGATAGAAGGTGTACCCAATAGTTTCCTTTAGGTATCCTATGAAGACACATTTCTCTGATTTGGGTTCGAGCTTATAAGGTTGAAGATTTTTCACATAAGCATCGTAGACCCAAACTTTAAGAAACGATAGCCTAGGTTTCTTGACAAACCATAGTTCATACGGTGTCGTCTCAACGGATTTAGATGGTGCCCTATTTTACGTGAATGCAACTGTCTCTAATGCAAAACCCAAAACGATAGTGGTAAATTGGTAAGAGACATCATAGATCGCACCATATCTAATAAAGTACGGCTACGACGTTCAGACACACCATTATGCTGTGGTGTTCTAGGTGGCGTGAGTTGCGAAACTATTCCACATTGTTTCAAATGAAGACCAAACTCATAGCTCAAATATTCGCCTCCACGATCAGATCATAAAAACTTTATTTTCCTGTTACGATGATTTTCCACTTCACTCTCAAAATTCTTTGAACTTTTTCAAATGTTTCAGACTTATGTTTCATTAAGTAGATATACCCATATCTACTCAAATCATCTGTGAAGGTCAGAAAATAACGATACCCACCGCGAGCCTCAACACTCATCGGACCGCATACATTAGTATGTATTGTTTCCAATAAGTCAGTGGCTCGCTCCATTGTTCTAGAGAACAGAGTCTTAGTCATCTTGCCCATGAGGCATGGTTCGCAAGCATCAAGTGATTCATAATCAAGTGATTCATAATCAAGTGATTCTAAAAGTCCATTCGCATGGAGTTTCTTCATGTGCTTTACACCAATATGACCTAAACGGCAGTGCCACAAGTAAGTTGCACTATCATTATCAACTTTGCATCTTTTGGCATCAATATTATGAATATGTGTATCACTACGATCGAGATTCAATAAACCATTTATATTAAGTGTATGACCATAGAAGGTTTTATTCATGTAAACAAAATAACAATTATTCTTTGACTTAGATGAATAACCGTATTGCAATAAACATGATCCAATCATATTCATGCTCAATGCAAAACACCAAATAGCATTTATTTTAGGTTCAACACTAATCTCGAAGGTAAAAGGAGTGTGCGATGGTGATCTTATCAACCATGGAATCATTTCCAACACATATCGTCACCTCACCCTTAACTAGTCTATGTTCATTTTGCAACTCCGGTTTTGAGTTACTAATCTTAGCAACTGAACCGGTATCAAATACCATGGGGTTACTATGAATATAGTAAAGCACACATCAATAACATGTATAGCAAATATACCTTTCACTTTGCCATCCTTCTTATCTGCCAAGTATTTGGGGTAGTTCCGCTTCCAGTGACCATTCCCTTTGCAGTAGAAGCACTCAGTTTTAGGCTTAGGTCTAGCTTTGGGTTTCTTCACGGGAGTGGCAACTTGCTTTCCATTCTTTCTTGAAGTTCCCTTTCTTTTACTTTGCCCCTTTTCTTGAAACTAGTGGTTTTGTTAACCATCAACACTTGATGCTCTTTCTTGATTTCTACCTTCGCCGATTTTAGCATCGCGAAGAGCTCGGGAATCATTTTCGTCATCCCTTGCATATTATAGTTCATCACGAAGTTCGAATAACATGGTGATAGTGACTAGAGAACTCTATAAATCACTATCTTATCTGGAAGATTAACTCCCACTTGATTCAAGCGATTGTAGTGTACAGACATTCTGAGCACATGCTCACTGGTTGAGCCATTCTCCTCCATCTTGTAGGCAAAGTACATGTCAGAGGTCTCATACCTCTCGACACAGGCATGAGACTGAAATACCAATTTCATCTCTTGGAACATCTCATATGCTCCATGTTGTTGAAAATATTTTTGAAGTACCGGTTCTAAGCCGTAAAGCATGGTGCACTAAACTATCAAGTAGTCATCATACCAAGCTTGCCAAACGTTCATAACATCCGCATATGCTCCTGCAAAAGGTCCGTCACATAGTGGTGCATCAAGGACATAATTCTTCTGTGCAGAAAATGAGGATAATCCTCATATCACGGATCTAGTCCGCATCATTTCTACTATCATCTTTCAACTTATTTTTCTCTAGGAATATATCAAAAAATAAATGGGGAGCTATAACGCGAGCTATTGATCTACAACATAATTTGCAAATACTTTCAGGACTAAGTTCATGATAAATTAAAATTCAATTAATCACATTACTCAAGAACTCCCACTTAGATAGACATCCCTCTAGTCATCTAAATGATCATGTGATCCATATCAACTAAACCATGTCCGATCATCACGTGAGATGGAGTAGTTTTCAATGGTGAACATCACTATATTGATCATATCTACTATATGATTCATGTTCAACCTTTCGGTCTCAGTGCTCCAAGGCCATATCTGCATATGCTAGGCTCGTCAAGTTTAACCCGAGTATTCCGCGTGTGCAAAACTGGCTTGCACCTCTTGTATGTGAATGTAGAGCTTATCACACCCGATCATCACATGGTGTCTCGGCACGACGAGCTGTAGCAACGGTGCATACTCAGGGAGAACACTTGTACCTTGAAATTTAGTGAGAGATCATCTTATAATGCTACCACCGTACTAAGCAAAATAAGATGCATAAAAGGATAAACATCACATGCAATCAAATAAGTGATATGATATGGCCATCATCATCTTGTGCCTTTGATCTCCATCTCCAAAGCACCGTCATGATCACCATCATCACCGGCTTGACACCTTGATCTCCATCAAAGCATCGTTGTCGTCTCGCCAACTATTGCTTCTACGACTATCGCTACCGCTTAATGATAAAGTAAAGCAATTACATGGCGATTGCATTTCATACAATAAAGCGACAACCATATGGCTCCTACCAGTTGCCGATAATTGTTACAAAACATGATCATCTCATACAACAAATTATATATCATCACATCTTGACCATATCACATCACAACAAGCCCTGCAAAAATAAGTTAGACGTCCTCTACTTTGTTGTTGCAAGTTTTACGCGGCTATTATGGGCTTCTAGCAAGAACCGTTCTTACCTACGCATCAAAGCCACAACGATTTTTCATCAAGTGTGCTGTTTTAACCTTCAACAAGGACTGGGCGTAGTCACACTCGATTCAACTAAACTTGGAGAAATAGACACCCACTAGCCAACTGTGTGCGAAGCACGGCGGTAGAACCAGTCTCATGAACGCGGTCATGTAATGTCGGTCTGGGCCGCTTCATCCAACAATACCGCCAAACCAAAGTATGACATGTTGGTAAGCAGTATGACTATTACCGGCCACAACTCTTTGTGTTCTACTCGCGCATATAACATTTACGCATAGACCTGGCTCAGATGCCACCGTTGGGTAATGTAGTATTTCAAAATTTTCCTACGATTATGCAAGATCTATTTAGGATAAGCATAGCAACGAGTGGGGAGAGTGTGTCTAGGTACCCTCGTAGATCGAAAGCGGAAGCGTTTAGTAACGCGGTTGATGTAGTCGAACGTCTTCATGATCCAACCGATCAAGTACCGAACGCACGTCACCTCCGCGATCTGCACACGTTCAGCTCGGTGACGTCCCTCGAACTCTTGATCTAGTTGAGGTCGAGGGAGAGTTTCGTTAGCACGAGGGTGTGGTGACAGTGATGATGAAGTTACCAACGTAGGGTTTTGCCTAAGCACTACGACAATATGACCGAGGTGGAAAACTGTGGAGGGGGGCACCGCACATGGCTAAAGATCAACTTGTGTGTCTATGGGGTGCCCCCTCCCCCGTATATAAAGGAGAGAGAGGAGGGGAGGGCCGACCGGCCCCTAGGGCTCGCTCCAAGAGGGCAATCCAACTAGGACTCCAAGTCCTAGTAGGAATCCACCAACATGGAGAGAGGGGGAAGGAAGGAAGAAGGGGGAAGGGAAGGAAAGGGGGGCGCCCCCCTTCCCCTAGTCCAATTCGGACCCAAGGGGGGGGATGCGGCCAGCCCCTCCTAGCCCTTCCTCTCTTCCAACTAAGGCCCGTAGAGGCCCATTAGTTCTCCCGGGGGTTCCAGTAACCCCTTCCTGCACTCCGGTTTTATCCGAAACTCTCCGGAACACTTCCGGTGTCCGAACAACATGGTCTAATATATCAATCTTTATGTCTCGACCATTTTGAGACTCCTCGTCATGTCTGTGATCTCATCTGGGACTCCAAACTACCTTCGATACATCAAATCACATAAACTCATAATACCAATCACTACCGCAGGATGCTGCTAATGTGACACTATGATCAGAGACCCTTCGAGAAACTGTGTGCGATGCAATGATCGCAAACGGTGGTGTAGGAAAACCATCAGAAATGTATGAAATGTTTGCGATGACCGATGCATCAAACACAGTTCAGGTTTTAGTTGGATGTGCAATGAAGGGCATACGGTTCAGTTCAATTAACTATTTACGATGACGAGGAACAAAAGAAACGGGCAGCCAGATGAAGGTGTGTGCGATGTACAATATATGGTTCACTCGGATGAACTGTTTGTGATTAGGCAACACAAAAAAACAGACAGCCCGATCAAGGTGTGTGCAATGTACATCATACGGTTCACTCGGATGAACTGTTTGTGATTAGGCAAGAGAACAGAAACAGTTCAATATAACAAGATGTGTGTGATATGCGGCAAATAGGTTTGTAATCAGAAATGTGTGCGAAGACCGATAAGAACACAGACGATTGCTTCTAATAAGACATATGTGATATGCTCTGTCTACACAACATCAATTGGCATTGTGGGATGGGCGGTCATCCGGATACGCCATAAGGATGAGAAGAGGCATTCCTATCAGCAAGGACTAGCTGTTCCACCAGTAGCTCATGTAAGAAAACTATCAAGTTAAGTGTGCTTAGGCTGGAGCAGCCATCAGATGGGTGACTGGATGGGAAGAGGTCCTTGTTTTTTATTTTTATTTTTAACACATGTTAAAGAAGGTCCTTGTTTTTTATTTTATTTTATTTTTAACACATGTTAAAGAAGGTCTACCACATTACTTTTTGACAATGTGCGATACGTGGCATACAGTTGATCCATCCGACCTATTTGTGATGGAATAGGCCATGTGTGTTGTGGGCAAACGCTTGCTAGTATTCAACCGTTTGGGATTGATGAATTCATCACCGACGGGATCCCTAGTGTGGTCCATGTTCATCTGATCATCATCTACTTCTTGTGCTAGCTCGATGCTAAGTTTCCATTAACTGATGGCGTTTTATGAACACGCCACCATTTCCCGCCATTTCCTCACCTATTTCCCGCCACCCTGCTATATTGCGCATAGGGGGCGCGTGACGCATGGAGGCGACAAGCGCAGCCTATAGCACATCCACCTTTTCCAAGCATGCCAACCCACCAAAGCGCGGCCTCTGCCATCAACCTCGTCGACGAGGAAAACGAGCAGGCGCCACGGCCCGTCGAGGCCGAGGCACTCCCCAGCAACGCGATGGATGACGATGTGATGCACATCATCACTAGGGTTGAGTAGACCTCTGGCGCATGGTGCTTGAGCGCCGTGGATCAAGATAGGCATGTCAGCGCCTACAGGCTGCAGCTCGCCGCACAACATGATCGATGGCATGCCGCAGAGCAAGCTAGGCGCGTCCGCGCCGATAGGCTATGGCTCGCCGCATGACGAGACAATGGAGCGCTGCAGAGCGAGAGGCGTGGTGCACCGCACAACAAGAGCGGATCCATCGGCGCTTGGCTGCTATCGACATAGCGTCGCAGCTAGGTACACGTCCCGTCAGTACCCCCATTTCTCTCTAGGAGTTGGTAGAGGCCCTCAACACCGTACTTGCATCAGATGCCGGCCACGCCGTACTTGCACCAGACGCCCGCCGCGCCGTTCGCATGGGTGCCGCCGTTCGCATTCTCCGCGGCCCACTGGATGCCAACGCCCTGGTCCGTAGGCTCGACCGCCTACTTGGCACAGGTGTCCACCTGGTCGCAGTAGAGGAACATGGTCGTCGCATCTTCGAGCTGGTGATCTCCGATGAAATAGCCAACTTGGAGCTTGAGATCGCACTCCAGATGTACCACGAGCGTGTCGACCGCTTGGACGAACACCTGCACGAGTTCAGGCAGAGCCAAGAGCTACCCTAGGCAAGGGCTGCTGGTCATGGTCTCATGGACGCGTTTTATTTTGAAAAGTTGTTTCGACATGGATAGCTTTGTATTCACAACAATCATAATATTGCTCTGTTTATTGCTCCGTTTCAATGTGTGTACTCTGTTTTCCATTCTTATATGTTCTGTTTCAATGTGTGTATATACGCTTTCCATTCTGTATATGTGGATGATAACAGCTAGATTCAAATTAGTATACAAAAATAGATAGAAAATGGAATTCATAATATATATTTATATATTAATTGTTCATTAGATCATCATAGAATATATATATATATCATCACATATACGTGATGATACTTAACTACTAGGTACAGTGCATAAAATTGAAAACAAACAATACTAAAACTAATAATCCCTCCTGGGGCCAGCATTCCGACAGCCCCTCGCCAGCAGCTCCCTGGTGCGCGGCGTCTTCTGAGTGCGGAGGCAGTACTCCGACTCCTCCACCTTGAAGCGCTTGACATACCGATCTACCTCTTGCTGGCGGACGCACACGACCGATCTTGCCATTTCATTGGGCGCCCACCGAGGCTCCTCGTCGGTGGCACACTGGAGCTTATCGGCCCACCTCCATGCAGCGACGAGGCGCCCAACGCCTATGACCTTCCTCGCGAAGTACCCGTCTTCGTACACCTCCTCGGCACGATGACGCGCCCGCCCCCAAAGCTCCGCCGCCTCCTTTTTCCAGGCGACATCACGAGCTTCACAGGCCGCCTGGTACCTGGCTTCCTCCTTTGGCATCTCCTTCTTGAATGCCACTTGCCTGGCTTTCTCAGCCGGCGGTAGCGACTTCCACAGACAAAGATTGTACTGGCCCCAAAACCAATCCAAAGTTGGGGGGTCCAGCGCAACCTCGTCACGCGGCGCGTAGGGGTCCTCGTCGCTGCTAATTGAGTGAGCGTCCTCAGGGCGGCGACTCCTCGCCGGCGCATGGGCAGACCGACGGCGGCATGGCAAAGATTTGAGAGAGAGAGAGGGCGAGCAAGGGAAGGATGTAGATGAGAATGCAGGCGGGAGGACGTGAGCAAGGTAGTATTTACTGGTGGCCAGAATCTAGATCGACGGGGACAGTACACACACCGGTCGCGGGAATTTACGAGTACTATAGTTTGAATTACACACAATTCCCGCAGCAAATCCGTGTGTGAACATAATAGCTGACGTTTTCCAATACAAAACCGTGTCTTATTAATGATCCCCGCCAATCACCTACCAAACCTCGAGCCGCGAGATAGAGTGCCAATCATGTGGGGGCCGGTTGTCTTGCCAGATCTTTACATTTCCTTTTTTGAACACTAGATATTTACATCATCTGATGATTTTTTTAACTCGCACACAAGTACACAAAAATATGATTTTTCAAACCGTTTTGGTTAGGCGTTGCATGTAGATGTAGTTCAAATTTGAATTACGGTCATTAAAAGGTTAGAAAATCACTTAAATGTCTTTAAAAGGTCAAATGACCCCTGAAAATTTCCAAATTTTCACATGACAGTTGTATTAGTGCATGTTAAACGTAGGAAAAAATTTGAAGGCCGTAAGAGGAAGCTATCTCCCGTCCGGCAGCAAACATGCATTGTTCCCTCTCGGAACCACGAACCTTCTAGTGAGTTGCTCCGGTTTGTGAGGGGTGTGTGTCGAAACTTTCGTCAAACATGCCATTTTTACCACATCATCTTGGTGGCATGACATTAAATCAAGCAAGGTTTCATGTTTTTCTGATCATTTTTTGATTTTTTGGAATTAAAATGCCATGGCATGCACTCCATGCATGTGCCCATGCCTTGACACCAATATGTTTGAAATTCATTCATTCGAATTTATTGCACATGCAATTAACTCGCACACAAGTACACAAAAATATGATTTTTCAAACCGTTTTGGTTAGGCGTTGCATGTATATGTAGTTCAAATTTGAATTACGGTCATTAAATGGTTAGAAAATCACTTAAATGTCTTTAGAATGTCAAATGACCCCTGAAATTTACTAAATTTTCACATGACAGTTGTATTAGTGCATGTTAAACGTAGGGAAAAAATTTGAACGCCGTAAGAGGAAGCTATCTCCTGTTCGTCATCAAACATGCATTGTTCCCTCTCGGAACCACGAAACTTCTAGCGAGTTGCTCCGGTTTGTGAGGGGCGTGTGTCCAAACGTTCATCAAACATGCCAATTTCTTTACCAGATCATCTTGGTGGCATGACATTACATCAACCAAGGTTTCATGTGTTTCTGATCATTTTTCTATTTTTTGAATTAAAATGCCATGTCATTCCATGCATACCTATGCATGTCTCCATGTCATGAGACCAATATGTTTGAAAATTCCTTCTAATTTACTCCACATGGAATTAACTCGCACACAAGTACACAGATATGTTTTTTCAAATGGTTTTGGTTAGGCGTTGCATGTAGATGTAGTTCAAATTTGAATTACGGTCATTAAATGATTATAAAATCACTTAAATGTCTTAGAAACGTCAAATGACCCCTAGAATTTTCCAAAATTTCACATTACAGTTGTAGTAGTGCACGATAGACATTGAAAAAATTTCAAGGCCGTAAGAGGAAGCTATCTCCCGTTCGCCATCAAACATGCATTGTTCCCTCTCGGAACCACGAACCTTCTAATGAGTTGCTCTGGTTTGTGAGGGGTGTTTGTCCAAACTTTCGTCAAACACGCCAATTTATTTACCACATCATTTTGGTGGCATGACATTAAATCAAGCAAGGTTTCATGTTTTTCTAATCATTTTTATTTTTTTGGAATTAAAATGCCATGGCATGCACTCCATGCATGTGCCCATGCCTTGACACCAATATATTTGAAAATTCATACGAATTTACTGCACATGGAATTAACTCGCACACAAGTACACGAAAATATGATTTTCAAACCGTTATGGTTAGGCGTTGCATGTAGATGTAGTTCTAATTTGAATTACGGTCATTAAATGGTTAGAAAATCACTTAAATATCTTTAAAAGGTCAAATTACCCCTGAAATTTACCAAATTTTCACATGACAGTTGTATTAGTGCACGTTAAACATAGGAAAAAATTTGAAGGTCGTAAGAGGAAGCTATCTCCCGTTCGTCATCAAACATGCATTGTTCCCTCTCGAAACCACGAACCTTCTAGCGAGTTGCTCCAGTTTGTGAGGTGTGCATGTCCAAACGTTCGTCAAACATGCCAATTTCTTTACCACATCATCTTGGTGGCATGACATTACCAAAGTTTCATGTGTTTCTCATCATTTGTCTATTTTTTGAATTAAAATGCCATGTCACTCCATGCATACGTATGTATGTGTCCATGTCCTGAGACCAATATGTTTGAAAATTCCTTGTAATTTACTGCACATGGAATTAACTCCCACACAAGTACACATATATGATTTTTCAAAACGTTTTGGTTAGGAGTTGCATGTAGATGTAGTTCAAATTTGAATTATGGTCATTAAATGGTTAGAAAATCACTTAAATGTCTTCAAAAGGTCAAATGACCCCTAGAATTTTCCAAAATTTCACATTACAGTTGCACTAGTGCACTTTAGACGTAGAAAAAATTTGAAGGCCGTAAGAGGAAGCTATCTCCCGTTCGTCATCGAACATGCATTGTTCCCTCTCGGAACCACGAACCTTCTAGCAAGTTGCTCCAGTTTGTGAGGGGTGTGTGTCCAAACTTTCGTCAAACATGCCAATTTCTTTACCACATCATCTTGGTGGCATGACATTACATCAACCAAGGTTTCATGTGTTTCTGATTTTTTTTGGAATTAAAATGCCATGCCACTCCATGCATATGTATTCATGCATATGTTTCCATGTCGTGATACAAATATGTTTGAAAATTCCTTCTAGTTTACTGCACATGGAATTAACTCGCACACAAGTACACAAATATGAATTTTCAAACCGTTTCGGTTATACGTCGCATGTAGATGTAGTTCAAATTTGAATTACGGTCATTAAATGGCTAGAAAATCACTTAAATGTCTTTAAAAGGTCAAATGACCCCTAGAAATTTCAAAAATTTCACATTGCAGTTGTAGTAGTGCACGTTAGACGTAGAAAAAAAAAATTGAAGGCCGTAAGAGCAAGCTATCTCCCGTTCATCATCAAACATGCATTATTCCCTCTCGGAACCACGATCCTTCTAGTGAGTTGCTCCGATTCGTGAGGGGTGTGTGTCGAAACTTTGGTCAAACATGCCAATTTTTTACCACATCATCTTGGTGGCATGACATTACATCAACCAAGGTTTCATGTGTTTCTGAATTTTTTAATTTTTGGAATTAAAATGCCATGTCACTCCATGCTTAATTATGTCATAGCCGTTAGACCAATATGTTTGAAAATTCCTTCCAATTTACTGCACATGGAATTAAATCACACACAAGTACACAAAATATGAGTTTTCAAACCGTTATGGTTAGCTATTGCATGCACATGTAGTTCAAATTTCAATTACGGTCATTAAATGGCTAGAAAATCACTTAAATGTCTTAGAAGGTCAAATGACCCCTAAAATTTTCCAAAATTTGACATGACAGTTGTATTAGTACTACGAAATTTCTCGTTCATTTAAAACACCATCCGTTGGCACTTTATTCCAAATTCGTCTTTCACAGCTAATAAAAAATATCTGCAACATCACACACAGTTGTTTTCTAGGAACCGTTTGCGATGAAAATATCTGGGTCTATTTAAGTCTTCCTCCTTAAGCTTCTCCAGCTCGTCTGCTCTAGTGTCGGCAACCCCCGAATCCACGAATCCTGATCCCCATTCCCGCACCCCCTTCTTGCAAAGATGACGCCGTGGAAACGCTTCGTGAAGGCCCGTACGATGGCCGCGTCCCCCCCCCCCAACCCCCGAGCGCCGCCACCTGCGCCGAGAGCGCAGCTGCCTACACCGAGAGTGCCGCTGCATCCGCATTGAGCGCGGCCGCTTCTGCCGAGAGGGTGTCTGCGACAACCGACAGGGCAGCTGCAACAACCGAGACGGCTGCAGCTGCTGCTGCGACGGTGGCTGCAAACGCCAGGAGCACTCGATCTGCCGTCCGTGTCACTGATGTCGCCCTGGCCATCCACGCCAAGATCAAGGATGCACACGCCAAGATATTCCAGGCCACCTCGGACTCTAGCATGCAACCCACGTCTGAAAAGGCGGCGGTGGCCATGGAGCACCTGCTTCCTCATGAGGTCGTTGAGCGGGAGCTGGAGATGCAGGAGGCTGTGGAGATCGAGGAGCACCAGGAGGAGGAGTTGCGCATGGCCGAGGTCGAGGTAGAGAAGAGTCTGTCCATCGAGGAATCAGCGGTGGAGTACCAACGCGAGCTCTAGCGCAACCACTACTATTAGTACTACAACCTTGAGGGCGGCGCCAAGGCCGAGGACGAGGACGAGGACGAGGACGCGGTCGACTTCAGCAGGGGGGCGCGGAGTCCACCAACGGTGGCATGTCACCAGGACAAGTCATCGACGTCTCATCTCACACCGGCAATGCATAGGCTGGCGCGGCGGCAGATTTTTAGTTATGCATACTTAGGCTTTGTTTTTAATGCTGGTCTTCTGTTAGAGCAATGTTTAGGTCAACTGGCTCTGTGTAATTACTAAAATTTCTCGATTCAGTAAGTGTGGTCTATCTGTTGTACGCTCTTTTGTGTGCCCAAATTAGGAAGCGATGTTAAATTATGCAATGATGTACCCGGGGAAATTTCCACCATAATTTGAATTATCAAACTCATCCCATGCACGTAAAGCAGAAGAATCCTTTGCGATGCACACAATCGTTCAAAGTGAATGGTCCGGCGGCACCGCACGCATTCAAAGTGAATGTGCCCATGCCTTGAGACCAAAATTTGAATTATCAAACTCATCCCATGCACGTAAAGCAGAAGAATCATTTGCGATGCACACAATCGTTCAAAGTGAATGGTCTGACGGCACGGCGCGCAAAGTTTCCCTCCATATTTCCAAAATTTTGGCCTACCGCCAAAATGTCTACCCCCACCCCCTTCCACCCTTCTCCACCCCCTTTTCTACCCGACCACAAGCCACATTTCCCCTGCTTCCTCCTTCCTTCCTTCCTTGCTAAGCTATAGCCGCTTCCTCGCTCTCGCCGTCTCGCATCCTACGGCCAGGGTCGCCATGGTCTTTTTCAAAGACATCTGCAGCGGTTCCTCCTCCGGCGACTACTCCTTCACCACCCGGGTATGCCTCTCTTCTCTCTCTCGGGCTCTTGGAATGAAGGATTTTTACCCGGAGGTCGACTTGAGTCGTTTCTCCCTCTTGCATCTCCCTAAGACCATCAGTGGAAACAAATGGAGCGAAGTGGCTGAAGATCTATCTGCTCATTGTCACCATCAATCTCCATGCGTGAAGCTACTTGCGTTTGATTCTGTGGACACTGGGAGGAAGTTTCTGGCATGTGCAGAGAAGGTTAGACCCTCTTATGTTGTTACAAATCATTTGTTAGATGTGATTCAGACACTGTCACGGTCCCAACCCATTCATACCACACCTTCAACCAAATGCATCCTAAGACAGTGTCACAGTTGTTACCTAGTATCTTAAATTGTTGCCATCTCATCAGCGGTGCCATATTTGGCACCGCTTCAGCAGTTTGTGCAACCAACTTTGGTCCACATATCCTAGCAGCCAAGCAGTAAAATACTAAATCTTTATGGCACGAAGGAACTGGGCATCAGAGCAACTACATGCTCCGGAGTCCGGGTCCCTGATTTTTTTTTGCTGCATCGGCTCGCCAGTTCAGGGCACCGGTGTGAGATGTAGCAACAGTTGTCTTTACACCAGTTTTGGCATACATAGTGGACGGCCTTAGTGCTATTAGTTCCATGTTACTAAATTTGTGCATGTACACACCTGTTAGTATCAATTTGCTGTCATCCAAACACTGTCGCTATGCTGTTGTAGTTATGTTTACCTTCCTCATAAAATGTTCAATTTGTTATTTATTGTACATGAGTAAGAACTTGTATTGTCGTTGTAGTTAATTATAGCTTCTGATGTTCTAGAATTTGGTTGTTGTCTCAGTACCAATTATTTCATTTGCACATTGATCTTTTTGAGAAGATATGTCATAATTAACATGTTTCTTCAGTTTTTCAAAATAAGCATTGGTGATTTTCTATGTTGCTATAAACCCATTTCCCCTACAATTGTTACTGATCTAGTTTTAAATATTATAGGATGAACGGAAGTGTTCTTAATTGGAGTGGGTTGATCAAGAGTGGCCACAGTCCTTGAAGATGTGCCTAACAATGCTCTGGAGCATGTATGAGGAAGTGAACACAGCTAGGCTTAGAGAAAGTCTTGTCAACGCTGAAGCATATTTCAAGATGCGGGATAAAAAGTTGAAGGTGGAGAATGAGCTCATATATTTTTAAAAAGACTTTGCTAAGATGGTGTTGGTGAAGGAGGAGGCACTTTCCAAGTTGGCCCGTGCAAAACGGGTTCTTACTGAACTGAAAGCAGAGGTGGATAAGACGAGCCTGGATGATCTCGATTAGGGAAATGAATATATTGTTCTTATGAAGTTGAACTAGCTATATGTTGTACTGTGCTGTTTTCATGTAGCTACCATACTGTGATGTTATAATATATTTATGTGCCTGATATGAAATTGGCAAACAGCTGTTAGATATGAAATGTGAATTTGCGTAATACTGGAATTATTAATTGTAAACTAATAAACCTGCTAAATGTGTCATGGACCTTTGCAAACGGTTCTAGTAGTAAAAGCGGTTGCGATGGATAGCCCAATGCCACACAGTTTTCTTCATTAAATCGTGTGTGATATAGTTGATAAAAGCAAACAGTTAACCAAGGAAGACTGTGTGTGATAGTTACACCTTTCACACACGAGCCTACACATAAAACTGTGTGGGATTTACGTTCGAACAGGAACGTTTTCCCTGGATTGACTGTGTGGGATGTACATAAGAACGGAAACGTATTCCTTGGATTGACTGTGTGTGATATACATACGAACGGAAATGTTTTTCTGGGATTCACCATGTGGGATGTACATACCTATGGAATGATTTTCTCAGATTACCGTGTGGGATGTACATACCTATGGAAATGATTTCTGGGATTCACCATGTGGGATGTACATACCTATGGAAATGATTTCTGGGATTCACCGTGTGGGATGTACATACCTACGGAAATGATTGGGTTCCGATGCCTCGCCCAATCGCACATGGCCCCAGCTTGGGTCCCAGGAGGGCCTATCCCCGATGATTTCTGGGTCATGTGGGAAGGACACCCTATCGCACACACTCACTTGGCAACGGTTCCAAATGTTGTCGCGGAAAGGGGTAAAAAACCGTTTGTTTAGGACCGACGCACACCAGTGAATCGTCATCGAAGATTAAGCATGCGGACCCTACGGGTTCGAGAACTATGTAGACATGACCGACACACATCTTCGGTCAATAACCAATAGCGGAACCTGGATGCTCATATTGGCTCCCACATATTCTATGAAGATCTTTTCTCGTTCCGTAATGCATCATCCCGCAATTAACTCATTAGTCACATTACTTGCAAGGCTTATAGTGATGTGCATTACCGAGAGGGCCCAGAGATACCTCTTCGACAATCAGAGTGACAAATCCTAATATCGATCTATGCCAACTAAACAAACACCATCAGAGACACCTGTAGAGCATCTTTATAATCACCCAATTACGTTGTGACGTTTGAAAGCACACTAATTGTCCCTCCGGTAGTCGGGAGTTGCATAACTCATAGTCATAGGAACATGTATAAGTTATGAAGAAAGCAATAGCAATAAAACCAAACGGTCATTAATGCTAAGCTAACGGATGGGTCTTGTCCATCACATCATTCTCTAATGATGTGATCCCGTTCATCAAATGACAACACATGTCTATGGCTAGGAAACTTAACCATCTTTGATTAACGAGCTAGTCAAGTAGAGGCATACTAGGAATACTCAGTTTTGTCTATGTATTCACACATGTACTAAGTTTCCGGTTAATACAATTCTAGCATGAATAATAAACATTTATCATGATATAAGGAAATATAAATAACAACTTTATTATTGCCTCTAGGAAATATAAATAACAACTTTTTTTTGAAACTGCATGCTACGTTTCCCAACACTAATGATATAGTGGAAAATGAGAGGAAGAATGAAGAAGAGAACCCAAAGAACTCCAAGATCTAGATCCAAAGGGTTCCCCTCACATAGAGGAGAAAGTGATTGGTGGAAACATAGATCTAGATCTCCTCTCTCTTTTCCCTCAAGAACTTGCAAGAACCATTGGAGGGATTGAGAGATAGCAAGATCGAAGAAGGTCAACAATGGGGGAAGAACACGAGCTGAAGATATAAGGTTCAATGGGGAAGAAGACCCCCTTTTATAGGTGGGGAAAATCCAACAGTTATGTGATCAGCCCGCACACAAGCGGTACTACCGCTCAAGGGAGCGGTGCTACCGCCCAGGTGGTAGTGCACATAGAGCAGTGCAATGGTGCGATACCATGAGCCGGTAGTGCCGTCGGAGCGGTACTACCGCTCGCCCCAGCCGTACTACCTCTAGGGTTTTAGCTCAGGGCACCAAGGAGGCAGAGCAGGATAGATGGGGTGAAGCAGAGCCGCACCAGTGGTACAACCGCTCGAAGGAGCGGTACTACCGCTTAGAGACTGCCGCTCTACAACCGCCGGGAGCACACAGGGTCCTGGAGGGGAGCGGAAGTGGAGCGGTAGTGCATGAGCGGTACTACCACTCATACTACTGTTCCACTACCGCGCAACCCGACACGAAAAAATGCATCCCCAGAAGCAACGGCACAACACGCGGCACAGGGCCGCGGTACTGCCGCTTACAAGCGGTACTATCGCTCATGAGAGAAGAACTACCTCTTGAGGCCTTCAGAAACACAGCGGAGAAAACAGAGGATACAATGAAGCCTGAACAGCCACAACTTCTGCAAATGAGCTCCGAATTGAGCAAACTCAAGCTTGTTGGATAGAAGACGACAAATACTATCATACAAGGTTATAGTAAGAAGAGGCAAGGGAGGTATGCCTACGATATAGCAGAGTGAAACCTCCAAAATAGAAGAACCAGCATAACCTCCAACATCGGAAACATCATAGAAGATGCATGTGAACTCCATTTTTGATGAACTCGAGCTTGTCATGAAGATGAGCATAAGCTCTAAAACTCACAAAGAGAAACACCAAACAAGAACCAGGAAAGATGATGCAAGGATGCAATGGTTGAGCTCTCTACGAATGATACGATCAAACTACTCACTTGTGAGCCCCCTTGATAGTACGACAATGGATCCTATAACCCGGTCTCCCAACTGCCACCATGAGACCGGTAAAATATAAAACCTATCAAGGTCAAACCTTTGCCTTGCGCATAATCCATTTGAGCTAGATGATGACAATCTTGTCCTCCTCAAGATGGACCACCTTTCTTGATTGCATTGGGTCGATGAAGACTAGTTGGTTGCTCCCCCATACTCCACTATGGGTGAGCCACTCTTCATCACATCTTCACAAGTCCATTATCACCACAATGGACAGTAGGCTTCAAGCACTTGATCGCTTCATGATGCTCCACTTGAACTTGCACACGCAATCTTGATGTCATCCTCCCCTGGGTTGTATGATATCTTCCTATTGACAGAAGCCCATGAAAACATACCTAACCCCACATAGAACTCTCACGTAGACCATGGGTTAGTACACAAAGCATAATGGACAATGCTTACCATACCATGGGATCACTTGATCCCTCTTGGTACATCTTGTATGCTTTGTGTGTTGATCAAGTTGATTCACTCTTTGACTTAGTCTTAATCAACCTTGAATCTTTCCAGCTCTCTTCACTAGGATGATGTCTTGAAGGAACACATGAATGTTCACACAATGTTCCTCTTCTTCTTCTTATTCTTCAAGACATGCTTGCAATGAGCTCAAGTCTCACATGACCAATATTTGGATAATTCCTTGAAAAACACCTTGGTCAACACATGAACTCCTTGAAACAAACAAATGGACTTCAAGAAAAAGCCTGTGTACAAATCCTTCAAATATAACTCAAGGCAGCCATTAGTCCATAGAGAATGACATCAATTACGAAAACCAAACATGGGGGCATCGCATGTTCTTTCGAAGAGAGACCCTAAAAGTTTCGGGATGAGACCAGAAGGCAAACAAGGAGAAGGCAAGGCAAGAGGGTGCGCCTAGGGGGGTAGTCGCACCCTGATGCCTTGTGGGCCCCTCGTGGCTCCGTCTGACCTAATTTACCTCTATAAATTCTCTAAAATCGGGAAACCAACATAGAGCCACCCAAAATACTATTTTTGCTGCCGCAAATTTCTATTTTGTCGCGATCCCATCTAGAGGCCTTTTCTGGTACTCTGCCGGAGGGGGAATCGATCACGGAGGGCTTCTACATCAACCTTGCTACCCTTCCATGATGTGTGAGTAGTTTACCACGGATCTACGAGTCTATAGCTAGTAGCTAGATGGATTCTTCTCTCTCTTTGATCTTTAATACATTGTTCTCCTCGATGTTCTTGGAGATCTATTCGATGTAATCTTCTTTTGCGGTGTGTTTGTTGGGATCTAATGAATTATGGGTTTATGACCAGATTATTCATGAATATTAATTGAGCCTTCTATGAATTCTTTTATGCATGATTATTATAGATTTTTATTTCTCTCTGATCTATCCGTTTGGTTTGGCCAACAAGATTGATTTATCTTTGCAATGAGAGAGGTGCTTTGTAATGGGTTCAATCGTGCGGTGCTCTATATCCAAGTGATAGAAGGGGACATGACACATATTTGTATTGTTGCCACTAAGGGGAAAATGACGGGGTTTATTCATATTGATTGGATTTACTTTTTCTCCACATGTTTTTGGTTTTGCAGAAAATCCATATTTAGGAAGGTCCAAACACGTTGAATTTTTTTGAGTTTTTTATGGAATATATGTGAATTTTTTGGGAGAAAGAATCAACACAAAATAGTGCTTGAGGGCCTCACAAGCCCAGGGGCACGCTTACTCCCCCCCTCCCAGGGTGAGATGGGAAAGCTTGTGGGGATCCCTTCTTTCAATGCAAGAAAGCTAATTTACGGATAAAAATCCCCTCAAAATTTCAGCCCGATTGGAGTTACAGACTCTTCGGGTATGAAAGAAATGGTTTTCGGCCAAAAAAATAGACGCGAAAAACAGAAGATAGAAGAGACCCAACCTGGGGGGGGGGGAGGGCTTCTGCCTCTCCTCCAGTGGCGCCGGGACGCCACCGGGGACATCTCCGCCATCATCATCACCACTAAATTCTCCTCCGTTCTCATGGTGATATGTGAGTAGTTCATCCTAGAGGCTGAGGGTATGTACAAGTAGCTATATGTTCGATCTCTCTCTCTCATGTTCTTGATGGATTCGATCATGATTGTATCACGAGCTTATTAATAAAGTCGGTCATATGATGTTCACCTCCCTCTATTCCTTTTGTTGTGAATTGAGTCTTGCTCTTTGAAGTTTTTTTATGTTGATATGCATGTCTAGTAATTAACTTGCGGATACCCATGGTGACATTGGAGTATTCTAGGCATAAAGGTTGAACGATAGTATCATATTAGGGATGAAATGGAGTGGGAACTTCCCGTTTTTCTGGTGGAAAATGGAAATAGAGAGGAAAAATGGAAGTGGAAATGGATTTTTGCAAAATGGAAACGGAAACGGAATTCTTTATGTGAAAATGGAAATCGACGATGTTTTCCAGTGGAATAGGCGCGGAAAAGTTTCGTTTCCATTAATATGGAACTTTCTGTTTTGAACATAAGCACACGGCTATTTTCCAGCCCAACAAACACATCGTTAGGCCCTACACATGATAAGTAGAACGGCCCAGATGGCCCAACTTCGACGGTACTACTACTACATCAAGCATGGCAACACACAAGTAGAATCCCTAACCCCTAAGTAAGCACGCCTCCATTCGCTGACATATCCTATTATATAGCCATGATATATGATGACCCACAAGTATAGGGGATCTATCATAGTCCTTTCGATAAATAAGAGTGTCAAACCCAATGAGGAGCAGAAGGAAATGATAAGCAGTTTTCAGTAAGGTATTCTCTGCAAGCACTGAAATTATCGGTAACATATAGTTTTGTGATAAGGTAATTTGTAACGGGTAACAAGTAATAAAAGTAAATAAGGTGCAGCAAGATGGCCCAATCCTTTTTGTAGCAAAGGACAGGCCTGGAAAAACTCTTATATAAAGGAAAGCGCTCCTAGGACACATGGGAATTATCGCCAAGCTAGTTTTCATCATGTTCATATGATTCGTGTTCGGTACTTTGATAATTTGATATGTGGGTGGGCCGGTGCTTGGGTACTGTCCTTCCTTGGACAAGCATCCCACTTATGATTAACCCCTATTGCAAGCATCTGCAACTACAACAGAAGTATTAAGGTAAACCTAACCATAGCATGAAACATATGGATCCAAATCAGCCCCTCACGAAGCAACGCATAAACTAGGGCTTAAGCTTCTGTCACTCTAGCAACCCATCATCTACTTATTACTTCCCAATGCCTTCCTCTAGGCCCAAACAATGGTGAAGTGTCATGTAGTCGACGTTCACATGACACCACTAGAGGAGAGACAACATACATCTCATCAAAATATCGAACGAATACCAAATTCACATGACTACCTATAGCAAGACTTCTCCCATGTCCTCAGGAACAAACGTAACTACTCACAAATCATATTCATGTTCATAATAGGAGGGGTATTAATATGCATAAAGGATATGAACATATGATCTTCCACCGAATAAACCAACTAGCATCAACTACAAATAGTAATCAACACTACTAGCAACCCACAGGTACCAATCTGAGGCTTTGGGACAAAGATTGGATACAAGAGATGAACTAGGGTTTGATATGAGATGGTGCTGGTGAAGATGATGATGGAGATTAACCCCCTCCCGATGAGAGGACTGATGGTGATGATTTCCCCCTCCCGGAGGGAACTTTCCTCGGCAGAACAGCTCCGCCGGAGCCCTAGATTGGTTCCGCCTCGTGGCGGCGGAGTTTCGTCCCGTGAGCTAGCTTATGATTTTTTCCTCGAAAAAGACTCCATATAGCCAAAGATGGGCATCAGAGGGCTGCCAGGGGGCCCACGAGGCAGGGGGCGCGCCTAGGGGGTAGGGCGCGCCCCCACCCTCGTGGATGGTGGGTGGCCCCCCTCTGGTACTTCTTTCGCCCAATATTTTTTATATATTCTGAAACTTGCTCCCGTGAAGTTTTAGGACTTTTGGAGTTGTGCAGAATAGGTCTCTAATATTTGCTCCTTTTCCAGCCCAGAATTCCAGCTGTCGGCATTCTCCCTCTTCATGTAAACCTTGTAAACTAAGAGAGAATAGGCATAAGTATTGTGACATATTGTGTAATAACAGCCCATAATGCAATAAATATTGATATAAAATCATGATGCAAAATGGACGTATCAACTCCCCCAAGCTTAGACCTCAAGCGGAAGCCGATATCAAAAAATATGTCCACATGTTTAGAATAGAGGTGTCGATAAAAATAAAATACGGACATGAGAGCATCATGATCATTCTTATAACAACAACATATGTATATATTTTCATATGATATCTTATGCTAAAGTAACAATTCATTCACAACTTCAAGTATGAATCATAAACTTTATTGAGAACCAGCAAACTATAATCTTAGTCATTGAGGCAATTGCAATTTATCATAACATCAGAAAGAGTCAATATAAGAGCTTTTTAGGAAGTCCACATACTCAACCATCATTTAGTCTTTCACAATTGCTAACACTCACGCAATCTTTATGGTTATGAAGTTTTAGTCGGACACAGAGAAAGATAGGGACTTATAGTTTTGCCTCCCAACCTTTTACCTCAAGGGTAATGTCAACAATAATAGTTCATGGAAACTCACATTATATTAGCCATATATATCAGGATCTTTCCAACACATTGTGCTTGCCAAAGGATAAAATGAAAAAAGGAAAGGTGAAGATCACCGTGACTCTTGTATGAAGTATAAGACAAGAATAAAAGATAGGCCCTTCACAGAGGGAAGCAGAGGTTGTCATGTGCTTTTATGGTTGGATGCACAAAATCTTAATGTGAAAGAACGTCACTTTATATTGCCACCTGTGATATCTACCTTTATTATGCAGTTAGTCACTTTTATTTCTTCCACATCACAAGATCGTATAAAGCTCCACACTAATAAATCACACATATTTCGAGAGCAATTTTTATTGCTTGCAGCGATGACAACTTACTTGATGGATCTTACTCAATCCATAGGTAGATATGGTGGACTCTCATGGCAAAACTAGGTTTAAGGATATTTGGAAGAACAAGTAGTATCTCTACTTGGTGCAAAGAATTTGGCTAGCAACGAGAGGGAAAGGCAAGCTCAACATGTTGGATGATCCATGACAATATGATTTATTTCAGATGTAAGAAAACATAACCCATTACGTTGTCTTCCTTGTCCAACGTCAACTCTTTAACATGTCATATTTTAATGAGTGCTCAGAATCATAAAAGATGTCCAAGATAGTATATTTATATGTGAAAACCTCTCTTTCTTTATTACTTCCCATTAATTGCAACGATGACCAAAACTATGCTTGTCAACTCTCAACAATTTTTATTCATCATACTCTTTATATGTGATGTCATTACTCTCCATAAGATCCATATTATCTCTTTATTTCTTTTTATTCCTTCTCTTTTATTTTATTCCCTCAAGATCATAGCAAGATATTCAAGCCCTTGACTCAACACGAATCTTTATTATATATAGGTCACGGACTCAATTACATAAAAGGATCATAAAGCAAAACTCAAAACTAGATCATACAAAAACTTTATTCTACTAGATCAAGATATTACCAAAGGGATCGAACTAAGGAAAAGGGTAAAGATAAAAGTGTGATGGTGATACGATACCGGGGCACTCCCCCAAGCTTGGCACTTTCCAAGGGGAGTGCCCATACCTATGTGTTTATGTCTCCTTCCTCGGAGGTGGTGATGGTGGAGTTATTGATGATGTGGGATTGTCTTCCATCTTCCAAGGCATAGGCTCACCATCATAGAAGGATGATCGAGTCTCCGAGATCCTCAAATCTGCAGCCAAACTCATCCTCTTGAATCTATATTCATACTCACAGTTTTGGTTTAGCAGGTCATAGATCTGGGCTTGGAGGCGCTCAATTTTCTCGTGAAGCTTGAAGATGGCCTCCTCAATGTTCTTGTCATCCAGCTTGTGGTTGTTGGTGAACTCCGTGATCATTATGTGATTGGAGTCGAGTCCACATTCCACCATCTCCTGGAACTTGAAAACTTGTTGCTCCATTGCTTTGAGTCTTGTCTCCACGCTTCCGGTCCTCCTCGATCCCTCAACATCACGGATGTGCAGCAACCTGATATGTGTCCAACGTATCTATAATTTTTGATTGCTCCATGCTATTATATTATCTATTTTGGATGTTAATGGGATTTATTTTACACTTTTATATCATTTTGGGACTAACCTATTAACTGGAGGCCTAGCCCAAATTGCTTTTTTTTTTGCCTATTTCAGTGTTTCGCAGAAAAGGAATATCAAACGGAGTCCAAACGGAATGAAACCTTCGGGAACGTGATTTTCTCAACGAACGTGATCCAGGAGACTTGGAGTGGGTGTCAAGAAACAATCGAGGATGCCACGAGGCAGGGGGCGTGCCTACCCCTGGCCGCGCCCTCCACCCTCGTGGGCCCCTCGTTGCTCCACAGACCTACTTCTTCCTCCTATATATATCCACGCACCCCCAAACATACAGGAGCACCACGAAAACCTATTTCCACCGCCACAACCTTCTGTACCCGAGATATCCCATCTTGGGGCCTTTTCCAGAGCTCTGCCGGAGGGGGCATTGATCACAGAGGGCCTCTACATCAACTCCATGGCCTCTCCGGTGATGTGTGGAGTAATAGTAGTAGATGCAGAATCGTTTCGGTCTACTTGTCACGGACGTGATGCCTATATACATGATCGTACCTAGATATTCTCATAACTATGCTCAATTCTATCAATTGCTCGACAGTAATTCGTTTACCCACCGTAATACTTATGCTCTTGAGAGAAGCCACTAGTGAAACCTATGGCCCCCGGGTCTATCTTCCATCATATTAATCTTCCAACACTTAGTTATTTGTATTTCTGTTTATTTTACTTTGCATCTTTATTTCTCTTTATCATAAAAAATACCAAAAATATTATCTTATCATATCTATTAGATCTCACTCTCGTAAGTGACCGTGAAGGGATTGGCAACCCCTTTATCGCATTGGTTGCGAGGTTCTTATGTGTTTGTGTAGGTGCGTGGGACTCAAGCGTGATATCCTACTGGATTGATACCCTAGTTCTCAAAAACCGAGGGAAATACTTACGCTACTTTACTGCATCACCCTTTCCTCTTCAAGGGAAAACCAACGCAGTGCTCAAGAGGTAGCAAGAAGGATTTCTGGCGCCGTTTCCAGGGAGATTCACGCCAAGTCAAGTCAAGATTTGACTTTCGACAACGAGCCATTTCTGGCACCGTTGCCTGAGTCTACGCACAAGTCAAGACATACCAAGTACCCATCACAAACTCTTATCCCTTGCATTACATTATTTGCCATTTGCCTCTCATTTTCCTCTCCCCCACTTCACCCTTGCCATTTTATTCGCCCTCTCTTTTTCCGTTCCCCTTCTCTTTTTTATATTTTCCTTTTTGCCTATTTCTTGTTTGCTTGTATGTTGGATTGCTTGTTTGTCATGATGGCTCAAGATAATACTAGATTGTGTGACTTTACCAATACCAACAACAATGATTTTCTTAGCACTCCGATTTCTCCTCTTACCGATGCTGAATCTTGTGAAATTAATGCCGCTTTGTTGAATCTTGTCATGAAAGAGCAATTTGCTGGCCTTCCTAGTGAAGATGCCGCTACCCATCTAAATAGTTTTGTTGATTTGTCTGATATGCAAAAGAAGAAAGATGTGGACAATGATATTGTTAAATTGAAGCTATTTCCTTTTTCCCTTAGAGATCGTGCTAAAGCTTGGTTTTCGTCTTTGCCTAAAAATAGTATTGATTCATGGAATGAGTGCAAAGATGCTTTTTATCTCTAAGTATTTTTCCCCCGCTAAAATCATCTCTCTTAGAAACGACATTATGAATTTTAAGCAACTTGATCATGAACATGTTGCACAAGCTTGGGAGAGGATGAAATTAATGATACGTAATTGCCCTACACATGGTATGAATCTTTGGATGATTATACAGAATTCTATGCCGGATTGAATTTTGCTTCTAGAAATCTTTTAGATTCGGCCGTGGAAAGCACTTTTATGGAAATCACTTTAGGAGAAGCTACTAAACTCCTAGAGAATATTATGGTTAATTATTCTCAATGGCACACTGAAAGATGTACTGGTAAAAAAGTGCATGTGATAGAAGAAATTAATGTTTTGAGTGGAACGATGGATGAACTTATGAAATTGTTTGCTAATAAGAGTGTTTCTCTGATCCTAATGATGTGTCTTTGTATACCTTGATTGAGAATAAAAATGAATCTATGGATGTGAATTTTGTTGGTAGGAACAATTTTGGTAACAACACGTATAGAGGTAATTTTAATTCTAGGCTGTCTCCTAGTAATTCCTCTAATAATTATGGTAATTCCTACAACAATTATTATGGAAATTTTAATAAGATGCCCTCTGAATTTGAGACTAGTGTTAAGGAGTTTATCAATTCGCAAAAGAATTTCAATGCTTTGCTTGAAGAAAAATTGCTTAAGGTTGATGAATTGGCTAGGAACGTTGATAGAATTTCTCTTGATGTTGATTCTTTGAAACTTAGATCTATTCCACCTAAGCATGATATCAATGAGTCTCTCAAAGCCATGCGAATTTCCATTGATGAGTGCAAAGAAAGAACCGCTAGGATGCGTGCTAAGAAAGATTGCTTTGCGAAAGCGTGTTCTTCTAGTTTCTATGAAAATAAAAATGAAGATCTAAAAGTTATTGATGTATCTACTATTAATTCTTTGTTTTGCAATATGAATCTTGATAATTATGGGACTGAAGATGAGCCACCTTTACCTAGAAGGCGTTCCAAAAATTCGGAGTTTTTAGATCTTGATGAAAAAATTGGCAAAAGTGGGATTGAAGAGGTCAAAACTTTAGATATCAATGAACCCACTATCTTGGATTTCAAGGAATTTAATTATGATAATTGCTCTTTGATATATTGTATTTCCTTGTTGCAATCCGTGCTAAATTCTCCTCATGCTTATAGTCAAAATAAAGCTTTTACTAAACATATCATTGATGCTTTGATGCAATCTTATGAAGAAAAACTTGAGTTGGAAGTTTCTATCCCTAGAAAACTTTATGATTAGTGGGAACCTACAATAAAAATTAAAATTAAAGATCATGAATGCTATGCTTTGTGTGATTTGGGTGCTAGTGTTTCCACGATTCCGAAAACTTTATGTGATTTGCTAGGATTTCGTGAATTTGATGATTGCTCTTTAAACTTGCACCTTGCGGATTCCACTATTAAGAAACCTATGGGAAGAATTAATGATGCACTTAATGTTGCAAATAGGAACTATGTGTCCATAGATTTCATTGTTCTTTACATAGATTGCAATCCTTCATGTCCTATTATTCTTGGTAGACCTTTCCTTAGAATGATTGGTGCAATTATTGATATGAAGGAAGGGAATATTAGATTCCAATTTCCATTAAGGAAAGGCACGGAACACTTCCCTAGAAAGATAATTAAATTACCATATGAATCTATTATGATAGCCACTTATGGATTGCCTACCAAAGATGCAATACCTAGATCTATCCTTGCTTTTATACCTAGCTACGAGCGTTAAACGATAGCGCTTGTTGGGAGGCAACCCAATTTTATTTTTATTCCTTGCTTTTTTCTCCTGTTTAGTAATAAATAATTTATCTATCCTCTGTTTTGGTTGTGTTTTTTGTGTTTAATTAGTATTTGTGCCAAGTAGAACCGTTGGGAAGACTTGGGGAAGTCTTTTTGATCTTGCTGTAAAAAAACAGAAACTTTAGAGCTCATGAGCATTACTGCCCTTTTTATTTGCTGAGTGATATTTAGTTAATTATTTTTGAAGATGATTAATAGATATATTACTCACGTCAAGCAATTTATTTTAGAATTTTTGGGGTTCCACAAGTGGCCAAAACCTACAGATTACTACAGACTGTTCTGTTTTTGACAGATTCTGTTTTTCGTGTGTTGTTTGCTTATTTTGATGAATCTATGGCTAGTAAAAGAGTTTATAAATCATAGAGAAGTTGTAATACAGTAGGTTTAACACCAATATAAATAAATAATGAGTTCATTACATTACCTTGAAGTGGTGTTTTGTTTTCTTTCGCTAACGGAGCTCATGAGATTTTCTATTGTGAGTTTTGTGTTGTGAAGTTTTCAAGTTTTGGGTAAAGATTTGATGGATTAAGGAACAAAGAGTGGCAATAGCCTAAGCTTGGCGATGCCCATGGAACCCCAAGGTAATATTCAAGTTCACCAAAAAGCCTAAGCTTGGGGATGCCCCAGAAGGCACCCTCTTTCGTCTTCGTCTATCGGTAACTTTAATTGGAGCTATATTTTTATTCACCACATGATATGTGTTTTTCTTGGAGCGTCTTGTATGATTTCAGTCTTTTCTTTTTAGTTTACCACAATCATACTTGCTGTACACACCTTTTCGGAGAGACTCACAGATTCGAAATTTATTAGAATACTCTATGTGCTTCACTTATATCTTTTGAGCTATATAATTTTTGCTCTAGTGCTTCACGTATATCTTTTAGAGCACGACGGTGGTTTTATTTTATAGAAATAATTGATCTCTCATGCTTCACTTATATTATTTTGAGAGTCCTTTAGAACAACATGGAAATTTGCTTTTAGGAATAATATAAAAACTTTCATAGAAGTGCATTGAATACTATGAGAAGTTTGATACTTGATAATTGTTTTGAGATATGGAGATGGTGATATTAGAGTCATGCTAGTTGAGTAGTTTTGAATTTGAGAAATACTTGTGTTGATGTTTGTGATTCCTGTAGCATGCATGTATGGTGAACCGTTATGTGATGAAGTCGGATCATGATTTATTTATTGATTGTCTTCCTTATGAGTGGCGGTCGGGGACGAGCGATGGTCTTTTCCTACCAATCTATCCCCCTAGGAGCATGCGCATAATACTTTGTTTCGATAACTAATAGATTTTTGCAATAAGTATGTGATTTCTTTATGACTAATGTTGAGTCCATGTATTATACGCACTCTCATCCTTCCACCATTGCTAGCCTCTCTAGTATCGCGCAACTTTCACCGGTACCTTAAACCCACCATATACCTTCCTCAAAACAGCCACCATACCTACCTATTATGGCATTTCCATAGCCATTCTGATATATATTGCCATGCAACTTTCCACCGTTCCGTTATTATGACACGCTTCATCACTGTCATATTGCTTGCATGATCATGTAGTTGACATCGTATTTGTGGCAAAGCCACCGTTCATAATTCTTCATACATGTCACTCATGCATCATTGCACATCCCGGTACACCGCCGGAGGCATTCACATAGAGTCATATTTTGTTCTAAGTATCGAGTTGTAATTCTTGAGTTGTAAGTAAATAAAGTGTGATGATCATCATTATTAGAGCATCGTCCCAAGTGAGGAAAGGATGATGGAGACTATGATCCCCCACAAGTCGGGATGAGACTCCAGAAGAAAATTAAAAAAAAGAGAAAAAAGTGGACAAAAAGAAAAAACAAAGAAAGAAGGCCCAAATAAAAAAATGAGAGAAAAAGAGAGAAGGAACAATGCTACTATCCATTTTCTACACTTGTGCTTCAAAGTAGCACCATGATCTTCATGATAGAGAGTCTCCTATGATGTCACTTTCATATACTAGTGGGAATTTTTCATTATAGAACTTGGCTTGTATATTCCAATGATGGGCTTCCTCAAAATGCCCTAGGTCTTCATGAGCAAGCGAGTTGGATGCACACCCACTTAGTTTCTTTTTTTGAGCTTTCATATACTTATAGCTCTAGTGCATCCGTTGCATGGCAATCCCTACTCACTCACATTGATATCTATTAATGGGCATCTCCATAGCCCGTTGATATGTCTAGTTGATGTGAGACAATCTTCTCCTTTTTTGTCTTCTCCACAACCACCATTCTATTCCACATAAAGTGCTATATCCATGGCTTGCGCTCATATATTGCGTGAAGACTGAAAAAGTTTGATAACATCAAAAGTATGAAACAATTGCTTGGCTTGTCATCGGGGTGGTGCATGATTTAAATATTTTGTGTGGTGAAGATAGAGCATAGCCAGACTATATCATTTTGTAGGGATAACTTTCTTTGGCCATGTTATTTTGAGAAGACATAATTGCTTAGTTAGTATGCTTGAAGTACTATTATTTCTATGTCAATATTAAACTTTTATCTTGAATCTTTCAGATCTGAACATTCATGCCACAATAAAGAAAAAATTACATTGAGAAATATGTTAAAAAGCATTCCACATCAAAAATTCTTTTTTATCATTTACCTACTCGAGGATGAGCAGGAATTAAGCTTGGGGATGCTTGATACGTCTCCAACGTATCTATAATTTTTGATTGCTCCATGCTATTATATTATCTATTTTGGATGTTAATGGGCTTTATTTTACACTTTTATGTCATTTTGGGACTAACCTATTAACCGGAGGCCCAACCCAAATTGCTGTTTTTTGCCTATTTCAGTGTTTTGCAGAAAAGGAATATCAAACGGAGTCCAAATGGAATGAACCCTTCGGGAACGTGATTTTCTCAACGAACGTGATCCAGGAGACTTGGAGTGGGCGTCAAGAAACAATCGAGGAGGCCACGAGGCAGGGGGCGCGCCTACCCCCTAGGTGCGCCCTCCAATCTCATGGGCCCCTCGTTGCTCCACCGACCTACTTCTTCCTCCTATATATATCCACGTACTCCCCAAACATCCAGGAGCACCACGAAAACCTAATTCCACCACTGCAACCTTCTGTACCCGAGAGATCCCATCTTGGGGCCTTTTCTGGAGCTCCGCCGGAGGGGGCATTGATCACGGAGGGCCCCTACATCAACTCGATGACCTCTGCGGTGAAGTGTGGAGTAATAGTAGTAGATGCAGAATCGTTTCGGTCTACTTGTCACGGACGTGATGCCTATATACATGATCATACCTTGATATTCTCATAACTATTCTCAATTCTATCAATTGCTCGACAGTAATTCGTTTACCCACCGTAATACTTATGCTCTTGAGAGAAGCCACTAGTGAAACCTATGGCCCCCGGGTCTATCTTCCATCATATTAATCTTCCAACACCTAGTTATTTCTATTGTCGTTTATTTTACTTTGCATCTTTATTTCTCTTTATCATAAAAAATACCAAAAATATTATCTTATCATATCTATCAGATCTCACTCTCGTAAGTGACCGTGAAGGGATTGACAACCCTTTTATCGCGTTGGTTGCGAGGTTCTCATTTGTTTGTGTAGGTGCGTGGGACTCGAGCGTGATCTCCTACTGGATTGATACCTTGGTTCTAAAAAACTGAGTGAAATACTTACGCTACTTTACTGCATCACCCTTTCCTCTTCAAGGGAAAACCAACGCAATGCTCAAGAGGTAGCTGTAACATCCCAAATTTTCAATTTGGAATGTTATACATAGATCATTCTTGCATATCATATTTTATTGCATCTCGTCTCATGATCCTCGAAATCCTAAGAACCTCAAGGACCCTTGGAGAGAGTTGGGGATTTCCCAGATCTCATATTTGATTTTTATCAAATATTGAAACAAGGACTTTTGGTTTTAATTATTTTTCTCTCCAAAAATATTTCATATTAAAATATATGAGAGGAGATAATATGACTTCTCCAAAATAATTGAAATATTGGAGGAAAAATATTAAAATCAAATATTTGATTTTATTTGCATTTTATTTGCATTAGAAAAATTGCACGTTTTCAAAATTGCATTTTAGGGCCAAGAAAATGTTCATCTCATTCTAAATATTTTATTTAGACGAAGAAAATTTGTTTTGGCATTTTTAGATTTTTATTTTATTTTCTAGGATTTTTCTTAGTTTCGGCGGAAATATATATATTTTTAAATAAAGTTTCTGGACCTAGCTGGGCCGAAGTCCAGCCGGCCCGTCCCGGCCATCTCCCTTGCGTGCGCGCGCCGCCGTGCGTAGCTCGGACGCCAAGGGGAGTCCGAGCCGGACTCCTCCCCGGGCGCCTCATGGCCCAAGCAAGAGCAAGCCGCCGCCCCCGCCCCCTTTAAATTCCGCTGCCGAGCCCCGCCACCACCACCACCACCCCGCCACCCCGCAGCCCGCTCCCGAGCCGCGCCCCGCCGCCTCCCGCGAGCCGCCGCCACCGCCGCTTTGCCGTGTCGTGCCACCGCCGCCCTCGCTGCCCCGCGCCGCTGCCGCCTCGCTGCCCCGCGAGCCCTGCCGCCCCGCCTCGCCGGAGGTACCTCACCGCCGTTCGTTTTTTTAAAAACAATCAGGTTTTTTTTAGAAAAACCCTAGCCTGTTTTTTTTCGGTTTGCCAGTTTTTTTCTGGTTTTTCTTTTTCGCGGATGTTCGTCCGGACGTTCGTCCGGACGTTTGTTTTAACGAACAGTTTTCGCCCATTAGTTACAGACAATGAACGCTCGTTCGTTAGCCTGTTCGTCAGTTTCCTTTTATCGGATTATTCCGCGATTATTTCTGATTGTGATTTCTGATCTGATTTTCGTTCTAGTTTATCTTTTTGCCCGTTAATCGGAATTAGGCGATTCAAGCGCCTAGATCTTCGTCTCGAGACCTTCTTTCCGCTTAACCAACTTGCACAAGATTTTGCTACTGTAAAATTTGACCTAGGTCCAGATTAGTAAATGGATCTTGTTTCTTTCGCCGTTTGAGTTTCGTTGCTCCGTTTGATTTGATTCTTTTTGCAAACCGGAGTTCTGAAGTTGAACTTTCTGGTTAGATCTTCTTATTTGAGATTTACCCGTGTTTCTTAGCTTGATTGCTTATGTATGTTATTGTTTGTTTACGATAGAATTCCCGGAGTGCGAAGCGTGTTATTTGGAGTCTCTAGGTTACGCGGATCGTCAGCAAGGCAAGTAACACTTTGATCATACCCCTTTATCACCCAGTTTTATGCATTAGTTCCAATCCTCAAACATTGCATGGTTAGGATGTCATTAACATGTGGGTTGGGAAGTAGCTGATGAGGTAGAACCTATTAGCCTATTATATTCAAACCCCTGGGAGTTACTTATACGCGTTGCTTATATTGCTATGCTATGCTCGTAGACGTGGTTTGGGTGAGTGAAATCCATGACAGATGTGAGATTGTTAATTAATGGTTCAAATTAAGGTGGCAACTTAAATACACATCTGGGTGGACTGAGGCACCTAGAGTACCCAGTGCTGTCTGTGTTTTTGGAAATCTCGGAGTACCCCTGTGATCTTCCTATGGACCGCTACCCAGGCTCAAAGGGCACTAAGATTATTCATGCTAGAAACTTACGTGTGCATCCACAAGCTATTATGGCTCTAGCATAGTTGAGTAAGTTACGTGAAGCTCTTGAAGAGGTGGATCAGCAGGTAGTGGGTTTGTAGGTTTGGTATGGTCTACCCGGAGTAGAGAGTTAATGTTTCTGAAAGACTGTGTCTCGGTCATCCGTTTCTCAAACACCCTGTAGTGCGAGAAAACCAATTGAGGAGATCGAGTCTTGTGGGGAAAAGTGCGCAAACCTCTCCAAAGTGTATAAACTAATCATGGTTAGCCGTGTCCCCGGTTATGGACAATCTTGAGTATCTAGTACTTGGAGTATCTTAAGTATCTCATCACCCTAAAAATAATATTGTTGGGTTGTTAATCACCTTAATTGGGATTAAGTTGGAGGAACCTTCTCAATGATGTTTCAACTACCATGATAGTTAAATTAAAATCTATTCATTTGTTGTAGGGAAAAATTGGCTTTTCGCAAAACTATAACCATAGAGCTTTCCACCAGCCAAATATGCATGTAGTGATAGCATTATTCCGTTCCTGCTCTACTGTGTTATTTTGCCAGCATATTCCATGTGCTGACCCGTTTTCGGGCTGCAATGTATTATGTTGCAGACTTTTCAGACGAGGAGTAAGGTTCGTTAGGTCGTTTCCGTGCAGCTCAACTATTCCGTTGGAGTTGATGGACTCACTTTATCTTCCAAGCCTTCCACTGTTATCGTATTAGATGGCCTTAAGCCATATTTATTGTAATAAGTTCTCTTTGGAGACATTCGATGTAATAAGTGTGTGATTGCTACTCTATTATAAATCCTCGAGTACTGTGTGTGTCAGCATTACCGATCCAGGGATGACACTGAAGCACAGAGACTTGACCGTTCGAGGTCGGGTCGCTACAGTAGCACAACCCCTCACGCATCTCAATGGTTTGAGGGTGTTGCAGCACCTCCGCGAGATAGGGGTTGATGACCTTCTCGAAGAACTTGTCCTTGGGGGCACTTGAAGATGCCATGGCAATCTAGATCTGTCCGAAAAACAGCTTGAAACAAAGACAGAAGATATTTGCATGATACGGTGGCCAAAACCTTTGGGAGATTATATAATGAATTTTTACCGACCAAAAGGAGTATCGTGCAAGAAAACAGAGTTCGAAGAGCACACGAGGTGCCCACGAGGCAAGGGGCACGCCCAGAGGGGTAGGGCGCGCCCTCCACCCTCGTGGAAGCCTCGTGTCCTGCTCGGACTGCTTCTTATTTTCCTATTTTCTTAAATATTCCAAAATGGAGAAAAATTGCTATTAGAACTGTTTTGGAGTCGGTTTACTTACCGTACCACATACCTCTTCCTTTTCGGAGTTTGAAACATTCTGGATAGTGTTCCTTATGTATTCCTCCGGGGTTATGATTTCAATAACATTAGTTTCAACATTTATAGGATTACCTGAGATATAATGTTTGATTCTTTGATAGTTCTCCACCCTCGGATTTGTTCCTTCGAAGTTGTTGATTTTTTATGGCACCGGAACGATAGACCTCCTCGATAATGTAAGGGCCTTCCCATTTGGAGGGAAGTTTTCCTGCAAAAAACCTTAAACAAGAGTTGTATAATAATACATAATCACCTACATTAAACTCACGTTTTTGTATCCTTTTGTCATGCCATCTCTTAACCTTTTCTTTAAACAGTTTGGCATTCTCATAAGCCTGGGTTCTCCATTCATCAAGTAAGCTAATGTCAAAAAGCCTCTTCTCACCGGCAAGTTTGAAATCATAATTGAGCTCTTTAATGGCCCAATATGCCTTATGTTCTAGTTCAAGAGGTAAGTGACATGCTTTTCCATAAACCATTTTATACAGAGACATACCCATAGGATTCTTATATGCAGTTCTATAAGCCCATAATGCATCATCAAGTTTCTTGGACCAATTCTTTCTAGATCTATTAACAGTCTTTTGAAAAATTAATTTAAGCTCTCTATTACTCAGTTCTACTTGACCACTTGACTATGGGTGATATGGAGATGCAATTCTATGATTAACATCATACTTAGCAAGCATTTTACGGAAAGCACCATGAATAAAATGCGAACCACCATCAGTCATTAAGTATCTAGGGACTCCAAACCTTGGAAAAATAACTTCTTTAAGCATCTTAATAGAGGTGTTATGATCAGCACTACTAGTTGGAATAGCTTCTACCCACTTAGTAACGTAATCAACAACAACTAAAATATGTGTACACCCATTAGAGGAAGGAAACTGTCCCATATAATCAAAGCCCCAAACATCAAATGGTCCAATAACAAGTGAATAATTCATAGGCATTTCTTGACGTCTACTAATATTACCAATTCTTTGACATTCATCACATGACAAGACAAACTTACAGGCATCTTTGACGAGAGTGGTGTCCTCCATATGCCTCGGAATACCTTATGTGCAGTTCTATCTCCAGCGTGGTGTCCTCCATATGCCTCGGAATGACACTTGTGTAGGATCTGTTCCTGTTCATGCTTAGGTACACAACGTCTAATAACACCATCTACTTCTTTATAAAGGTGTGGGTCATCCCAGAAGTAATGTCTTAAATAATAGAAGAAAATTTTCTTTTGCTGGTATGTGAAACTAGGTGGTACAAATTTAGCAACAATATAATTAGCATAATCAGCATACCATGGAGCAGTACGAGAATCATTTATGACAGCTAGTTGTTCATCAGGAAAGATATCATCAATAGGTAGTGGGTCATCAAGAACATTTTCTAACCTAGACAAGTTGTCTGCAACGGGGTTCTTAGCTCCCTTTCTATCAACAATATGCAAATCAAATTCTTGTAGCAAGAGAACCCATCTAATAAGTCTAGGTTTAGCATCTTTCTTTTCCATAAGATATTTAATAGCAGCATGATCAGTGTGAACAATCACTTTAGAATCAACAATATAAGGTCTAAATTTATCACAAGCAAATACAACTGCTAAAAATTCCTTTTCGGTGGTAGCATAATTTCTTTGGACACTGTCCAGAGTCTTACTAGCATATTGGATAACATTTAATTTCTTATCAACTCTTTATCCTAGAACAGCCCCTACAACATAATCACTAGCATCACACATAATCAAATGGTAAATTCCAATCAGGTGGCTGAACAATAGGTTCCGAAATTATAGCTTCCTTAAGTATTTCAAATGCTTCTACACAATCATCATCAAAGACAAAAGGAACATCTTTTTGTAAGAGATTAGTCAGAAGCCTAGAAATTTTAGAGAAGTCCTTAATGAACCTCCTATAAAAACCAGCATGACCAAGGAAACTCCTTATACCTTTAATGTCCTTAGGACACGACATCTTTTCAATAGCATCAACCTTAGCTTTATCAACTTCAATACCTCTTTCAGAAAATTTATGCCCCAAGACAATACCTTCATTAACCATAAAGTGACACTTCTCCCAATTCAGGACAAGATTAGTTTCTTCACATCTCTGCAAAACTCGATCAAGGTTGCTTAAGCAATCATCAAAAGAAGTTCCATATACAGAGAAATCATCCATTAAAACCTCAACAATCTTTTCACAAAAGTTAGAGAATATAGCAGTCATGCATCTTTGAAAGGTAGCAGGTGCATTGCATAAACCAAAAGGCATACGTCTATAAGCAAAGGTACCAAAAGGTCAAGTAAAAGTTGTCTTTTCTTGATCCTCTTTTGACACAAGTATTTGAGAGAAACCAGAATAACCATTTAGAAAGCAAAAATGTGTATGTTTGGATAATATTTCTAGAATTTGATCAATAAAAGGTAAAGGATAATGATCCTTTTAGTAGCTTTATTTAATTTGCAGAAATCAATTACCATTCTATAACCTGTAACAATTCTTTGTGGGATCAGTTCATCTTTATCATTAGGAACAACAGTAATACCTCCCTTCTTAGGGACACGATGGACATGACTTACCCACTGACTATCAGCAACGGGATAAATTATACCTGCCTCCAGAAACTTTAGTATTTCGTTTCTTACCACTTCTTTCATCTTAGGATTTAACCGTCGTTGGTGATCAACAACCGGTTTCGCGTCTTTCTCCAATTTTATTTTGTGCTGGCATAGAGTGGGACTAATGCCCTTAAGATCATCAAGAGTATATCCAATAGCAGCACGATGCTTCTTCAGAGTTTTCAATAATTTCTTCTCTTCATGCTCTGAAAGGTTAGCACTAATAATAACAGGATATATCTCTTTCTCATCAAGATAAGCATATTTAAGAGTACCAGGTAAAGGTTTAAGCTGAAACACTGGATCACCCTTCGGTGGAGGAGGATCCCCTAGGATTTCAACAGGCAAGTTGTTTTTCAAAATAGGTCTCTATTTAAAGAATACTTCATCTATTTCCCTTCTTTCGTTCATAAACATATCATTTTCATGGTCTAGCAAATATTGTTCTAAGGGATCACTAGGAGGCACGGCAATAGAAGCAAGACCAATAATTTCATCTTTACTAAGTAATTCTTTATCGTGGGGCTGTCTACAAAATTTAGCAAAGTTAAATTCATGAGACATATCCCCTAAACCAACAGAAACAATATCCTTATTGCAGTCTATCTTAGCATTAACAGTATTCAAGAAGGGTCTACCAACTATATTGGTACAAAAGTTATCTTGTGGGGAACCAAGAACAAGAAAATCAGCGGAATATTTAACTTTCCCACACAAGACTTCAACATCTCTAACAATCCCAACTGGTGAAATAGTGTCTCTATTGGCAAGCTTAATTGTGACATCAATTTCCTCTATCTCAGCAGGGGCAATATAATGCATAATTTCTTTGTATAAGGAATGATGTATTGCACTTGCACCAGCACCAATATCACATAGGCCATGATAGCAATGATCTCCTATTTTAACAGAAATAGTATGCATGCCTTACAACAGGTCTATGTTTATTTTTAGTATCGGGTCTGGCAATTCTAGCAGATTCATCACAAAAGTAAATAACATGCCCATCAATATTATCAGCCAAGAGATCTTTAACAATAGCAACACTAGGTTCAACTTTAATTTGCTCAGAGGGAGTAGGTGTTCTAGTATTACTCTTACGAACCACAGTTGAAGCTTTAGGGTGATCCTTTATCCTAACAGGAAAAGGTGGTTTCTCAATATAAGTAGTAGGAACAACATGATCATTATAAGTGATAGTGTTTTCTTCAACTTTAATAGGTGCGACTACTTTTACTTCAGTGGGAGGATTATATTTAAACCACTTCTCCTTAGGGAGATCAACATGAGTAGCAAAGGATTCACAGAAAGAAGCTACTATCTCAGAGTCAAGTCCATATTTAGTGCTAAATTCACAGAAAGCATCGGTATCCATAAAAGATTTAACACAATCAAACTTTGGGGGTTATACCTGACTCCTTACCTTCGTCGAGATCCCAATCTTCAGAGTTGCATCCAATTCTTTCCAATAAATCCCATTTGAATTCAATAGTCTTCATCATAAAAGAGCCACTACAAGAAGTATCGAGCATGGATCGATTATCCAGAGAAAGACGATCAATTTTTTTTAATAATAATTTCTCTTGAGAGCTCATGATTGGGGCATGAATATAACATTGACTTAAGCCTCCCCCAAGCTTGAGCGATGCTTTCTCCTTAGCGAGGCCAAAAATTATATATATAATTACGATCATGATGAACAAGATGCATAGGATAAAACTTCGGATGAAATTCCAATTTCAATCGGTTGTAGTTCCATGATCCCATATCATCACATAGCCTAAACCATGTCAATGCCTTTCCCTTCAAATATAAAGGGAAGACCTTCTTCTTGATAACATCCTTGGGCATACTTGCAAGCTTAAATAATCCACAAACTTCATCCACATAGATTAGGTGCAAATCAGGATGTAATGTTTCATCACCTGTGAAAGGATTAGCTAGCAGTTTCTTATCATACCCGAAGGAATTTCAAAGTAAACATTTTCAGTAGGTTGAGGAGCAACTCTTTGCTCTACTAGTCAGGGTGAAGATACCCCGAACAAGCCCCTCAAAGGATTATGTTCCATAGTAACAAGTGACAGTAAATTTCAGCACACTATATAAATTTTTCCTTAACAAATTCCACCTACCAAAGACGATTCACTCCCCGGCAACGGCACCAGAAAAGAGTCTTGATGACCTACAAGTATAGGGGATCTATAATAATCCTTTCGATAAGTAAGAATGTCGAACCCAACGAGGAGCACAAGGGAATGATAAGCAATTTTTAGTAAGGTATTCTCTACAAGCATTGAAATTATCGGTAACAGATAGTTTTGTGATAAGGTAATTTGTAACGGGTAACAAGTAAAGAAAGTAAATAAGGTGCGACAAGATGGCCCAGTCCTTTTTGTAGCAAAGGACAAGCCTGGACAAACTCTTATATAAAGGAAAGCGCTCCCGAAGACACATGGGAATTATCGTCAAGCTAGTTTTCACCACGTTCATATGATTCGCGTTCGGTACTTTGATAATATGATATGTGGGTGGGCCGGTGCTTGGGTACTGTCCTTCCTTGGACAGGCATCCCACTTATGATTAACCCCTATTGCAAGCATCCGAAACTACAACAGAAGTATTAAGGTAAACCTAACCATAGAATGAAACATATGGATCCAAATCAGCCCCTTACGAAGCAACGCATAAACTAGGGTTTAAGCTTCTGTCACTCTAGCAACCCATCATCTACTTATTACTTCCCAATGCCTTCCTCTAGGGCCAAACAATGGTGAAGTTTCATGTAGTCGATGTTCACATGACACCACTAGAGGAGAGACAACATACATCTCATCAAAATATCGAACGAATAACAAATTCACATGACTACTTATAGCAAGATTTCTCCCATGTCCTCAGGAACAAACGTAACTACTCACAAATCATATTCATGTTCATAATCAGAGGGGTATTAATATGCATAAAGGATATGAACATATGATCTTCCACCGAATAAACCAACTAGCATCAACTACAAATAGTAATCAACACTACTAGCAACCCACAGGTACCAATCTGAGGCTTCGGGACAAAGATTGGATACAAGAGATGACTAGGGTTTGAGATGAGATGGTGCTGGTGAAGATGTTGATGGAGATTGACCCCCTCCCAATGAGAGGACCGAGGGTGATGATTTCCCCCTCCCGGAGGGAAGTTTCCCCCTCAGAACAGCTCCGTCGGAGGCCAAGACTAGTTCCGCCAAGGTTTCGCCTCGTGGCGGTGGAGTTTCATCCCGTGAGCTAGCTTATGATTTTTTCCTCAATGAAAGACTAAATATAGCCAAAGATGGGCATCAGAGGGCTGCCAGGGGGCCCATGAGGCAGGGGGCGCGCCCAGGGGGTAGGGAGCGCCCCCACTCTTGTGGATGGTGGGTGGCCCCCCTCTGGTACTTCTTTTGCCCAATATTTTTTTATATATTCTGAAACTTGCTCCCGTGAAGTTTCAGGACTTTTGGAGTTGTGCAGAATAGGTCTCTAATATTTTCTCCTTTTCCAACCCAGAATTCCAGCTGCCGGCATTCTCCCTCTTCATGTAAACCTTGTATACTAAGAGAGAATATGCATAAGTATTGTGACATATTGTGTAATAACATCCCATAATGCAATAAATATCGATATAAAAGCATGATGCAAAATGGACGTATCAACTCCCCCAAGCTTAGACCTCGCTTGTCCTCAAGCGGAAGCCGATATCGAAAAATATGTGCACATGTTTAGAGATAGAGTTGTCAATAAAAATAAAATATGGACATGAGAGCATCATGATCATTCTTATAACAGCAACATATGTATATATTGTCATATGATCTCTTATGCTAAAGTAACAATTCATTCACAATTTCAAGTATGAATCAGAAACTTTATTGAGAACCAACAAACTATAATCTCAGTCATTGAGGCAATTGCAATTTATCATAACATCAGAAAGAGCCAATATAAGAGCCATTTATACCATCCATATTACACATGTATCATCATCTCTTCGTCGAACTAGTGCACATATACAACTGACAATTGTATTGGGTGTGTTGGGGACACAGGGGATTACTTGTATTTGATTACAGGGTTGTTTGAGAGAAAATCATGTTCATCCTACACCTCTTGCGTATTGATAAACTTTAGGCCATACACTTGGGAAATTTGTTATTGTCCTACAAAACTCTGCACTTGGAGGCCCAACAAAGTCTACAAGTAGAAGGTTGTGTAGTAGACATTAGGGGGTAGCTCGAGCTCCACTCCGCCCCTTGCGCTCGGCGACATAGCACGAACATCGGTGTCGGCCCATCACACACTGCGCACCTTCGCGCGCTTCCCTGTGGTGCCCTGAGGCCCTCTCCAACCTCTTCAGCGCCTGCTCCTCCTCGTCATCAGTGGGTGTTCATGCTCGCGCAGCCGTAGATGCAGACGTTCGAATCGGTTGCGCGTGTCGCACGCCGCAAGAGGCAGCGGGCGAGGGAGAGGGCACCGGTGGTGCATGCATCATCCTCCCGCCGGTGTAGGGTCTCCGTGATTTTCGATCCAAAGGAACAACTCCTCGCAACAGTCCTTCGTCTCTTGCTGACCACACCAAAGAAGGATCTTTGAGACTGACGAGTCCAAATCATGTGATTCTTTTGTTAGTATTTTTATGCCTACTTCGTAGGCTTAGTGGGATTTTACGGCGTTCGTGCACTTCTTTTTGTTGTTTTCCGCAGGTAATTTTTTTTGGACCAAATATTATTATTCTAAAGAAATCTCATAAAATGATAGTGGAATCACGTAATTAAGGTGATAATCACCTACCATAAGAGAAAGAAGTAAAGTGGACAAAGAGGCAGACGCTGCAGGAAGTCCAAAGCAAAAGACGGTGTTTCATATGACCATGTGCACCCGTATGAGTGGTCGTATGGAGTGTCGTCACCGCCGCCAGATCAACTATATTCGCCTCGTGAAGACGAATCATGGATCAGATGCCTAGAGATACTAGAAACTCGTCCAAAAGCAGTAACCCTAGCCGCCGAAGTGATCCAAAGGGAGGAACCGGCAAGAGGAGGCCATGCCTCCACCACCCTCGTCAGGAAGGCTACAACATCGTCCCCACTTTCATCATCGTCATCATCCACCTTCTCTCCTATTGTAATATCAAGAACCCTAGATGAAGAATTTGTGTATCCCATGTGCGATCCATTCATGATTTCCATCTCCGGTGGTGTGATGTTTGCCTTCTTCTGCGAGTAGTTCCCTTAGTTCTTGGGGACAAGGATGAACCCTAGTGTGTGATAGATCAATTGGTATTAGGATTTAATATCCTCTTTGCATGTTTATGTCAATAATCTTCTATACATCAGGTGAAGTCGACCATCCAATGTATGCCAATTTTGGATGGAAGGTTATTACTGTTGGCGAACCATATGGTTGGCGAAGTGGGCGAGTGACAAGCCCCATTTCCCTTCGCAGCAGATCATTGCAATAGGGGGTAAAACAGAGACCGCCTTGGTTGCGCTCATGGGGATATGTTTTCCCTCAATTACCGTTTTATAACCGGTGTGGAGAAGAATGGTAGTGGCGTATGTGATATGGAGCTGCCACGTGTATGCACATATCTGAACTGGCTCTACCCACAAAGAGAAACATGTAAGCTGGCTTAGGAATCCGAAGTAGCATTGTGTTTAGGAACCTCTATAGATGCACACTAGTGGGGATTCCGGACTCCCGGGGAACATTTTAATATTATCAGTCTCCAGCTCACCCAATTATTATTCCAGTTATTTGGTTTACTTATTTACCTTTGTACCATCAACATTATCCTTTTATTACGTTACTACATCTTTGGAAAATTAACAACTTGTAGACACTCTATTCACATCATTTGAGATACTGAAAGATTAATTCGTGTGCTCCATGTGGGATCGATACTCTTACTTTGAAAAGGCTATAACTAAACCCTGTGCACTTGCAGGACATCAAGCTTTTTCTAGCACCATTGCTAGGGAGTTGAGCGCTTTTGATCTTCGCCTTGCTTTTGATTTGAATTTTGTGAACTAAGTTTGTCGGATTTCGGGTTCCGGCAGACCCTTGAGGTTCGAACACTGGGGTGCGTGCGGAGATCTCTCCCCTACCGATCTATGCCCAATCTCCTCGCATGATTTGAGCTGAAAACAACGAACAACACAAGGGACACAAGGTTTATACTTGTTCGGGCCACCGTTGTGGTGTAATACCCTACTCCAGTGTGTGGTGTGGTGGATTGCCTCAGGGGCTGATGAGGATCAGTACAAAGGAAGAACAACCTCGCGAGAGGTGTTCTTGAGCTAGGGCGATGAACTGCTAGGGTGAGTTCACTCACCTCTCTTTCTCTCTGCTAGGGTTCTACCAGATTTCTAGATGTCCCTCTACTTTGTGGTGGCTAGCTCTATTTATAGAGGCCCTAGGCCTCTCCCCAAATAATGAGCGGGAAGGGTGCCAACAATTGGCCATTTTGAAGGGGAACATGTAGTACAAGTTATCCTGACCAAATGTGGTCTTCAGCTGCCAAAAGTACTGGTGATGACGCCGTCTTGGGCTCCACGGTGACCTCCATCCTGCCGCTCTGCTAGTCTTGGTCTCGTTGCACCGGAATGGCAACCTTTGCCTGATGCCTTGGCCTGTGCTTGCCCCTTTGCACCAAAGGGGAAACAAGGACACTGCGTAGGCCGGCGCCCGCCTAGCGCCCGCCTGGTCTCGATCGTCATGGCTTGCGTCACGGGTTCCTCGCGAGGTATCCCCGCCTTGATCTCTCCGCCTCCTCGAGAGCCTGCCGGATGGGGCTGCCTCTGAGGATGCTTCCTGTCGTCCGCCCCGCGAGGCTTGGCCCCTCGCGAGGGTCTTGAGGTTGAGCTGATGAAGATGGGTCGCGCTGGGCCCCCACTTAAGCCACGCCGCAGGCCGCAGGCAGGCAAGTCTGGGGACCCCCGTTCCCATAACGCCGATAGTAGCCCTCGGGCCCAAGGTGCGCCCAGGCTTGGCCTAGCAGGAAAGCGAAGGGGCGAGCGCGAAGCGCCGTGGGCCCCAAAAGTCTGCGGCCTTGGGCGCCGCATGGCGATTGATTGGACATAGGCGTCTGTGCTTCCCCATGATGCCTTGTTGCGCGCCCAGCTAAGCAGACCCGCAGTTGCACACAGTCGTTCCTCCTTTCCGCTGCTTGCCCGCCTCCTATCTTTCCTTCTTCTTTGTGATCCAGCCTCCACCACCAATCCGGTCCGAGTTCTTCCTCCTCTTCACCGCCATGGCGCCGACGAAGAAGGGAAGGGGAAAGAATCCCGCGCCTTCGCCCCGCACACCTCCAGCCTCGACCCCCGCCATCGGCCTGGCAATCATACTCAATACAGAAGCTTTGGACAAGGTCCACTCCGCCCTTGCAACTATCTTCAATGAGTGCGGCAGGACCACGGCCTGGCCTACGTCCCATGCCTCCCTTGATAGGATCGTCATGGAGGTCCGATTCTTCGGCGATGCTCTATGGGCGGGTCTGGTTCCCCCCTTTTCCGCCTTCTTCAATGCGGTGCTCTCCCATTATCAGATTCATATGATGCACCTCGGGCCAGAGTCCATTAACCTTCTGGCTGTTTTTGCTTTTGTTTGCGAGGCGATGATAGGCATACCTCCTTCCGTTGCCCTACTGCTCCACTTCTTTTCCTTGCGCATGAGCGACCCCACTCAGTGCTCCGGGTGTGTGAGCTTCTTCGCCATGCCAGAGACGGCTGCTTCGGGGATCGACTTCGGCCTTCCTCCTCCTGAGGACAGGTTCAGAGAGCGGTGGCTATACGTGGACGTTGGAGTGCCCAACCCTCTTCTCTCGCACCCGACCTCGCCTGCTGTTCCTCACGCGGGTTGGGACCATGAGGTGCTCGCGAGCCCCCGACTCGTCTTCGTCTGGCGCCGCTTCCAGAGTTTGAGGGCACTCAATGTGACAGCACGCATGGTGGTGAAGGAGTTCCTCTTCAGCGCCGCTCTCGCCGGATGTGGGACTTTGCGGGGCATAGAGACCGCATGCGGCTTCAGGAGGAGGACTTGGCGCCTGAAGTGCTGCAGACGGTGCTCAAGGTCTTGACTGGCGATCCTTCCCCAGGCAGCCTTCGGAGTAATGGCATCCTCTTGTATCTTTGCTCCGGCAGGGCCGATTCGTGAGGCAGATGCCCAGCTTCGACGAGTGGGGACTGCGCCCTGCTGGCTTCATGGGGCCCCGCGAGAACCTAGCCGCCGTGGTTGCTTCTCCTGCCACCCAGAGCGGTGAAGGAAATATGCCCTAGAGGCAATAATAAAGTTATTATTTATTTCCTTATATCATGATAAATGTTTATTATTCATGCTAGAATTGTATTAACCGGAAACATAATACATGTGTGAATACATAGACAAACAGAGTGTCACTAGTATGCCTCTACTTGACTAGCTCGTTAATCAAAGATGGTTATGTTTCCTAACCATGAACAAAGTGTTGTTATTTGATTAACGAGGTCACATCATTAGTTGAATGATCTGATTGACATGACCCATTCCATTAGCTTAGCACCCGATCATTTAGTATGTTGCTATTGCTTTGTTCATGACTTATACATGTTCCTATGACTATGAGATTATGCAACTCCCGTTTACTGGAGGACACTTTATGTGCTACCAAACGTCACAACGTAACTGGGTGATTATAAAGGAGCTCTACAGGTGTCTCCAAAGGTAGATGTTGGGTTGGCGTATTTCAAGATTAGGATTTGTCACTCCGATTGTCGGAGAGGTATCTCTGGGCCCTCTCGGTAATGCACATCACATAAGCCTTGCAAGCATTGCAACTAATGAGTTAGTTGCGGGATGATGTATTACAGAACGAGTAAAGAGACTTGCCAGTAACAAGATTGAACTAGGTATTGGATACCGACGATCGAATCTCGGGCAAGTAACATACCGATGACAAAGGGAAGAACGTATGTTGTTATGTGGTCTGACCAATAAAGATCTTCGTAGAATATATAGGAGCCAATATGGGCATCCAGGTCCCGCTATTGGTTATTGACCGTAGATGTGTCTCAGTCATGTCTGCATTGTTCTCGAACCGTAGGGTCCGCACGCTTAACGTTACGATGACAGTTATTATGAGTTTATGCATTTTGATGTACCGAAGTTAGTTCGGAGTCCCGGATGTGATCACGCACATGACGAGGAGTCTCGAAATGGTCGAGACATACAGATTGATATATTGGAAGCCTATGTTTGGATATCAGAAGTGTTCCGGGTGAAATCAAGATTTTACCGGAGTACCGGGAGGTTACCGGAACCCCCTGGGAGCTATATGGGCCTTAGTGGGCTTTAGTGGAAAGGATAAAGGGGCAGCCTAAGGTGGGCCACGCGCCTCCCCCCTCCCCTAGTCCTATTAGGACAAGGAGAGGTGGCCGACCCCCCTCTCTCTCTTTCCCCCTCGGGGAATCCTATTCCAACTAGGATTGGGGGGGGAGTCCTACTCCCAGTAGGAGTAGGACTCCTCCTGCGCCCTCCTCCTGGCCGGCCGCCCCCTCCCCCTTGGATCCTTTATATACGGGGGCAGGGGGGCACCTCTAGACACACAAGTTGATCCTTGAGATCGTTCCTTAGCCGTGTGCGGTGCCCCCTGCCACCATATTCCACCTTGATCATATTGTAGCGGTGCTTAGGCGAAGCCCTGCGACGGTAGAACATCAAGATCGTCACCACACCGTCGTGCTGACGGAACTCCTCCCTGACGCTTTGCTGGATCGGAGTCCGGGGATCATCATCGAGTTGTACGTGTGCTAAGAACTCGGAGATGCCGGAGTAACGGTGCTTGGATCGGTCGGATCGGGAAGACGTACGACTACTTCCTCTATGTTGCGTCAACACTTCCGCAGTCGGTCTGCGTGGGTACGTAGACAACACTCTCCCCTCTCGTTGCTATGCATCACCATGATCTTGCGTGTGCATAGGAATTTTTTTGAAATTACTGCGTTCCCCAACAGTGGCATCCGAGCCTAGGTTTTATGGTTTGATGTTATATGCACGAGTAGAACACAAGTGAGTTGTGGGCGATATAAGTCATACTGCCTACCAGCATGTCATACTTTGGTTCGGAGGTATTGTTGGACGAGACGACCCGGACCAACATTACGCGTACGCTTACGCGAGACCGGTTCTCCCGACGTGCTTTGCACATAGGTGGCTTGCGGGCGACTGTCTCTCCAACTTTAGTTGAACCGAGTGTGGCTACGCCCGGTCCTTGCGAAGGTTAAAACGGAGTCTGTTTGACAAACTATCGTTGTGGTTTTGATGCGTAGGTGAGATTGGTTCTTGCTTAAGCCCGTAGCGGCCACGTAAAACTTGCAACAACAAAGTAGAGGACGTCTAACTTGTTTTTGCAGGGCATGTTGTGATGTGATATGGTCAAGGCATGATGCTGAATTTTATTGTATGAGATGATCATGTTTTGTAACCGAGTTATCGGCAACTGGCAGGAGCCATATGGTTGTCGCTTTATTGTATGCAATGCAATCGCGCTGTAATGCTTTACTTTATCACTAAGCGGTAGCGATAGTTGTGGAAGCATAAGATTGGCGAGACGACAACGATGCTACGATGGAGATCAAGGTGTCGCGCCGGTGACGATGGTGATCATGACGGTGCTTCGGAGATGGAGATCACAAGCACAAAATGATGATGGCCATATCATATCACTTTTATTGATTGCATGTGATGTTTATCCTTTTATGCATCTTATCTTGCTTTGATTGATGGTAGCATTATAAGATGATATCTCACTAAATTATGAAGAAGTGTTCTCCCTGAGTATGCACCGTTGCGAAAGTTCTTCGTGCTGAGACACCACGTGATGATCGGGTGTGATAGGCTCTACGTTCAAATACAACGGGTGCAAAACAGTTGCACACGCGGAATACTCAGGTTATACTTGACGAGCCAAGCATATACAGATATGGCCTCGGAACACGGATACCGAAAGGTCGAGCGTGAATCATATAGTAGATATGATCAAACATAGCTATGTTCACCAATGAAACTACTCCATCTCAAGTGATGATCGGACATGGTTTAGTTGATTTGGATCACGTGATCACTTAGAGGATTAGAGGGATGTCTATCTAAGTGAGAGTTCTTAAGTAATTTGATTAATTGAACTTAAACTTATCATGAACTTAGTACCTGATAGTATCTTGCTTGTTTATGTTTGATTGTAGATAGATGGCTCGTGCTGTTGTTCCATTGAATTTTAATGCGTTCCTTGAGAAAGCAAAGTTGAAAGATGATGGTAGCAATTACACGGACTAGGTCCATAACTTTAGGATTATCCTCATTGCTGCTCAGAAGAATTATGTCCTGGAAGCACCGCTGGGTGCCAGGCCTGCTGCTGGATCAACACCAGATGTTATGAACGTCTGGCAGAGCAAAGCTGATGACTACTCGATAGTTCAGTGTGCCATGCTTTACGGATTAGAATCGGGACTTCAACGACGTTTTGAACGTCATGGAGCATATGAGATGTTCCAGGAGTTGAAGTTAATATTTCAAGCAAATGCCCGGATTGAGAGATATGAAGTCTCCAATAAGTTCTATAGCTGCAAGATGGAGGAGAACAGTTCTGTCAGTGAGCATATACTCAAAATGTCTGGGTATAATAATCACTTGATTCAGATGGGAGTTAATCTTCCAGATGATTGCGTCATTGACAAAATTCTCCAATCACTGCCACCAAGCTACAAGAGCTTCGTGATGAACTATAATATGCAAGGGATGAACAAGACTATTCCCGAGCTCTTCCCAATGCTGAAAGCTGCGGAGGTAGAAATCAAAAAGGAGCATCAAGTGTTGATGGTCAACAAGACCACTAGTTTCAAGAAAAAGGGCAAAGGGAAGAAGAAGGGGAACTTCAAGAAGAACAGCAAGCAAGTTGCTGCTCAAGAGAAGAAACCCAAGTCTGGACCTAAGCCTAAAACTGAGCGCTTCTACTACAAGCAGACTGGTCACTGGAAGCGGAACTGCCCCAAGTATTTGGCGGATAAGAAGGATGGCAAGGTGAACAAAGGTATATGTGATATACATGTTATTGATGTGTACCTTACTAATGCTCGCAGTAGCACCTGGGTATTTGATACTGGTTCTGTTGCTAATATTTGCAACTCGAAACAGGGACTACGGATTAAGCGAAGATTGGCTAAGGACGAGGTGACGATGCGCGTAGGAAACGGTTCCAAAGTCGATGTGATCGCGGTCGGCACGCTACCTCTACATCTACCTTCGGGATTAGTATTAGACCTAAATAATTGTTATTTGGTGCCAGCGTTGAGCATGAACATTATATCTGGATCTTGTTTAATGCGAGACGGTTATTCATTTAAATCAGAGAATAATGGTTGTTCTATTTATATGAGTAATATCTTTTATGGTCATGCACCCTTGAAGAGTGGTCTATTCTTATTGAATCTCGATAGTAGTAATACACATATTCATAATGTTGAAGCCAAAAGATGCAGAGTTGATAATGATAGTGCAACTTATTTGTGGCACTGCCGTTTAGGTCATATCGGTGTAAAGCGCATGAAGAAACTCCATACTGATGGACTTTTGGAACCACTTGATTATGAATCACTTGGTACTTGCGAACCGTGCCTCATGGGCAAGATGACTAAAACACCGTTCTCCGGTACTATGGAGAGAGCAACAGATTTGTTGGAAATCGTACATACAGATGTATGTGGTCCGATGAATATTGAGGCTCGTGGCGGATATCGTTATTTTCTCACCTTCACAGATGACTTAAGCAGATATGGGTATATCTACTTAATGAAACACAAGTCTGAAACATTTGGAAAGTTCAAAGAATTTCAGAGTGAAGTTGAAAATCATCGTAACAAGAAAATAAAGTTTCTACGATCTGATCGTGGAGGAGAATATTTGAGTTACGAGTTTGGTGTACATTTGAAAAATTGTGGAATAGTTTCGCAACTCACGCCACCCGGAACACCACAGCGTAATGGTGTGTCCGAACGTCGTAATCGTACTTTACTAGATATGGTGCGATCTATCATGTCTCTTACTGATTTATCGCTATCGTTTTGGGGATACGCTCTAGAGACGGCCACATTCACGTTAAATAGGGCACCATCAAAATCCGTTGAGATGACACCTTATGAACTGTGGTTTGGCAAGAAACCAAAGTTGTCGTTTCTGAAAGTTTGGGGCTGCGATGCTTATGTGAAAAAGCTTCAACCTGATAAGCTCGAACCCAAATCGGAGAAATGTGTCTTCATAGGATATCCAAAGGAAACTATTGGATACACCTTCTATCACAGATCCGAAGGCAAGACTTTTGTTGCTAAATTTGGAAACTTTCTAGAGAAGGAGTTTCTCTTGAAAGAAGTGAGTGGGAGGAAAGTAGAACTTGACGAGGTAACTATACCTGCTCCCTTAATGGAAAGTAGTACATCACAGAAAACTGTTTCAGTGACACCTACACCAGTTAGTGAGGAAGCTAATGATAATGATCATGAAACTTTAGATCAAGATACTACTGAACCTCGTAGATCAACCAGAGTGAGATCCGCGCCAGAGTGGTACGGTAATCCTGTTCTGGAAGTCATGCTACTAGATTATGATGAACCTACGAACTATGAAGAAGCGATGGTGAGCCCAGATTCCGCAAAATGGCTTGAAGCCACGAAATCTGAGATGGGATCCATGTATGAGAACAAAGTATGGACTTTGGTTGACTTGCCCGATGATCGGCAAGCGATTGAGAATAAATGGATCTTCAAGAAGAAGACTGACGCTGACGGTAATGTTACTGTCTACAAAGCTCGACTTGTCGCAAAAGGTTTTCGACAAGTTCAAGGGGTTGACTACGATGAGACCTTCTCACCCGTAGCGATGCTTAAGTCTGTCCGAATCATGTTAGCAATTGCCGCATTTTATGATTATGAAATTTGGCAAATGGATGTCAAAACTGCATTCCTGAATGGATTTCTGGAAGAAGAGTTGTATATGATGCAACCAGAAGGTTTTGTCGATCCAAAGGGAGCTAACAAAGTGTGCAAGCTCCAGCGATCCATTTATGGACTGGTGCAAGCCTCTCGGAGTTGGAATAAACGCTTTGATAGTGTGATCAAAGCATTTGGTTTTATACAGACTTTCGGAGAAGCCTGTATTTACAAGAAAGTGAGTGGGAGCTCTGTAGCATTTCTGATATTATATGTGGATGACATATTACTAATTGGAAATGATATAGAATTTCTGGATAGCATAAAGGGATACTTGAATAAGAGTTTTTCAATGAAAGACCTCGGTGAAGCTGCTTACATATTAGGCATAAAGATCTATAGAGATAGATCAAGACGCTTAATTGGACTTTCACAAAGCACATACCTTGACAAGATTTTGAAGAAGTTCAAAATGGATCAAGCAAAGAAAGGGTTCTTGCCTGTGTTACAAGGTGTGAAGTTGAGTCAGACTCAATGCCCGACCACTGCAGAAGATAGAGAGAAAATGAAAGATGTTCCCTATGCTTCAGCCATAGGCTCTATCATGTATGCAATGCTGTGTACCAGACCTGATGTGTGCCTTGCTATAAGTTTAGCAGGGAGGTACCAAAGTAATCCAGGAGTGGATCACTGGACAGCGGTCAAGAACATCCTGAAATACCTGAAAAGGACTAAGGATATGTTTCTCGTATATGGAGGTGACAAAGAGCTCATCGTAAAAGGTTACGTTGATGCGAGCTTTGACACTGATCCGGACGATTCTAAATCGCAAACCGGATACGTGTTTACATTAAACGGTGGAGCTGTCAGTTGGTGCAGTTCTAAACAAAGCGTCGTAGCGGGATCTACATGAGCGGTAAGCTGCTTCGGAAGCAGCGAACGAAGGAGTCTGGATGAAGGAGTTCATATCCGATCTAGGTGTCATACCTAGTGCATCGGGTCCAATGAAAATCTTTTGTGACAATACTGGTGCAATTGCCTTGGCAAAGGAATCCAGATTTCACAAGAGAACCAAGCACATCAAGAGACGCTTCAATTCCATCCGGGATCTAGTCCAGGTGGGAGACATAGAGATTTGCAAGATACATACGGATCTGAATGTTGCAGATCCGTTGACTAAGCCTCTTCCACGAGCAAAACATGATCAGCACCAAGGCTCCATGGGTGTTAGAATCATTACTGTGTAATCTAGATTATTGACTCTAGTGCAAGTGGGAGACTGAAGGAAATATGCCCTAGAGGCAATAATAAAGTTATTATTTATTTCCTTATATCATGATAAATGTTTATTATTCATGCTAGAATTGTATTAACCGGAAACATAATACATGTGTGAATACATAGACAAACAGAGTGTCACTAGTATGCCTCTACTTGACTAGCTCGTTAATCAAAGATGGTTATGTTTCCTAACCATGAACAAAGTGTTGTTATTTGATTAATGAGGTCACATCATTAGTTGAATGATCTGATTGACATGACCCATTCCATTAGCTTAGCACCCGATCGTTTAGTATGTTGCTATTGCTTTCTTCATGACTTATACATGTTCCTATGACTATGAGATTATGCAACTCCCGTTTACCGGAGGAACACTTTGTGTGCTACCAAACGTCACAACGTAACTGGGTGATTATAAAGGAGCTCTACAGGTGTCTCCAAAGGTAGATGTTGGGTTGGCGTATTTCGAGATTAGGATTTGTCACTCCGATTGTCGGAGAGGTATCTCTGGGCCCTCTCGGTAATGCACATCACATAAGCCTTGCAAGCATTGCAACTAATGAGTTAGTTGCGGGATGATGTATTACAGAACGAGTAAAGAGACTTGCCGGTAACGAGATTGAACTAGGTATTGGATACCGACGATCGAATCTCGGGCAAGTAACATACCGATGACAAAGGGAACAATGTATGTTGTTATGCGGTCTGACCGATAAAGATCTTCGTAGAATATGTAGGAGCCAATATGGGCATCCAGGTCCCGCTATTGGTTATTGACCGGAGATGTGTCTCAGTCATGTCTGCATTGTTCTCGAACCGTAGGGTCCGCACGCTTAACGTTACAATGACAGTTATTATGAGTTTATGCATTTTGATGTACCGAAGTTAGTTCGGAGTCCCGGATGTGATCACGGACATGACGAGGAGTCTCGAAATGGTCGAGACATAAATATTGATATATTGGAAGCCTATGTTTGGATATCGGAAGTGTTCCGGGTGAAATCGAGATTTTACCGGAGTACCGGGAGGTTACCGGAACCCCCTGGGAGCTATATGGGCCTTAGTGGGCTTTAGTGGAAAGGAGAAAGGGGCAGCCTAAGGTGGGCCGCGCGCCTCCCCCCTCCCCTAGTCCTATTAGGACAAGGAGAGGTGGCTGGCCCCCCTCTCTCTCTTTCCCCCTCGGGGAATCCTATTCTAAGTAGGATTGGGGGGGGAGTCCTACTCACGGTAGGAGTAGGACTCCTCCTGCGCCCTCCTCCTGGCCGGCCGCCCCCTCCCCCTTGGATCCTTTATATACGGGGGCAGGGGGCACCTCTAGACACACAAGTTGATCCTTGAGATCGTTCCTTAGCCGTGTGCGGTGCCCCCTGCCACCATATTCCACCTCGATCATATTGTAGCGGTGCTTAGGCGAAGCCCTGCGACGGTAGAACATCAAGATCGTCACCACGCCGTTGTGCTGACGGAACTCCTCCTCGACGCTTTGCTGGATCAGAACCCGGGGATCGTCATCGAGCTGTACGTGTGCTAAGAACTCGGAGGTGCCGGAGTAACGGTGCTTGGATCGGTCGGATCGGGAAGACGTACGACTACTTCCTCTACGTCGCGTCAACGCTTCTGCAGTCGGTCTGCGTGGGTACGTAGACAACACTCTCCCCTCTCGTTGCTATGCATCACCATGATCTTGCATGTGCATAGGAATTTTTTTGAAATTACTGCGTTCCCCAACAAGTGGTCCTTCCTTAGGCGACAAGGCGGGGAGACGAGAACTGGCGAGAGTTGAGGCGTCCGATGTCGAGGCGCCGACGCCACGAGAAGTCTTGAAGGCGGCGTCTCCCGAGGCCCGCCCTGGAGCGGCGGCAGGTGCGGGGTTGCGGCCTATGGTTCCTGAGGCCGGGGCTCCCGAGCCCCCAGCCGTCCCTCGCGAGGCAACGCCTGGCGGCGCCCCCCAGGCTGACCCCTCAAGCGCTGATCACCTTGACGCTTCTTCCGCACCAGGGCCGACCCGTGCGCCGAGCACTTGGGTCGGTTCCGCTTAGACTTCGAGGCCCTCCGCAAGAGGAAGGAGGCCTTGGGTAGCAACGACCGCCCTTGCCGCTTGCTGAAGCGCAATAAGTACTTTGCCATGGACGAGTAAGTCTTCTTCTTCCCTTGCTTGTTCGCTTTGCTGTCCCTGCGACTGATTGTGGCCCTTTCAGGCCCTGCCCTGTGAAACCTGCCGAGCCAGTCCGGGAGCCATCCCCCCAAGCTTGTCCTTCTCCGCTGGCTCTGGGCTCGCCGAGCTCGAGCGGCACCCCTGCTGCCGGACCAGTTGGTGGAGTGGTCCGTTCCATAGGGCACCTCGAGCCTGCGCGCCCGCTGTCCTTTCTTCATGAGTCCTCCTAGGGCACATCTGGCTTGCCCCGCGTTCCTCCTCTGATCATTGATGGTGAATGGCTAAAGTTCGTCTTCGGCTCCTCCTCCATGGGCGGGCCGACGCCGGGCCAGATTTCCAAAGAGGTCAGTTTGGCAATGTCTAGGGCGCCAGCCCCTAGCCCCGCGCCGAGAGGAGGCCAGCCGCCCTGGGGCCCTCCGCATGCTCCGGTGGAAGAGGGTGATGTAGAAGACGTGCTTAGGCGCGCTCGGGAGTGATGCGCCCTTCGCGAAGAGTTCCTCCAAGGGGCGGCGGATGCGGTGAGCCGGATCGGGGCAGAGCTTGCTAACGAGGATGCCCGCCTCGAGGCCGAAGGTTTGCGCCTTGCTGAGGAGAGGCGCAAACTAAAGGTAGCCGTCGCCCTCGCGCGTCATCAGCGTGATCTTGACAATGCAAAAGCTGAAGCGTCGCTGGCATCTTTGCGGGAGGCCTGCTCCCTGGCCGTTGAGGAGGCTCGGGAGGCAGACCGACGGCGCAAGGATGCGGAGAAGCGCGCACGGGAGCTCCAAGCCTGGAGCAACTCCCTGGAGTAGCAAGTGGAATTTCGCCAGGCAGTCCTTGAGTCGATGGGGGTGGCCTCTGTTGACCGGGCGGAGCTTCTGAAGCGCGAGGAGGTGCTGACGCTGGAGGCCGCTGAGCGCAACCTTGACCTTGAGAGGTTGGAGACGAGGGAGCGCCTGGTGGCCCGGGCGGAGGATGACATTGCCGCGCGCGAAGCCCGGGCCCAGGAAGAAGTCGATCGCCACGTGGCGGAAGCTCGCTCGGCCTTCGAGCGCTAAAAGGGGACGAGGTTGGGGATGCTCAAGGTCGAGGCCGAGGGCAGGACCGCAACCCTCAGGGCCAAACTGACCGAAGCGACGCGGCGTGGGGACTCCTCCGCAGCCGCCCTCAGCACGGCGCATGCAAAGCTGTCGTCTTCCCGGGCCGAGCAGCTTCTTCTTCAACAGAGGGTCGATGACGCCGAGGCCGTCGCGCAGTGGAGTGAGGACGAGCTCCGTCGGTGGCGGGTTCTAGAGCATGTGCATGCCCCCATGCTTCAAACGGTCCGAGAGAGGGCCAACACAGATTTGGGCTATGTCTGCGAGGCTGCCGCGAGGGAGCCGCACGAGGTCAACTACGCCGGCAACCACCAATTTTTCTCTGATGTGGTGACGCTTCTGGAGAACCAGTCCGAGAGGTCCCGTTGGCTTGTCGAAGAGAGGAGCCGAGCCTTGCTCGGGCGTGCCTTCTCCCGCGTCTTCAGCCATCTGTAGAACAGGGACCCCCACTTCGACTTCGACGCTGTCATCACACCCATGCCCATTGTCGTCCGGGGCGACCTGGCGTGGTGGGTGGAGGACAACGTGGATGCCCTCGTCAGGGCCTTTGCGTCTGATGACGACGACATGGTCGTGGGTGCCAATGAAGGCGACGTTGTGGACGTGCCTGGAGCTGATGGAGATGCTGGCGGCGGTGGTGACAATGCCGACGATGCCAGTGATGCCTCCGAGGGTGCCCAAGACGCAGTGAGTGATATGTCCGACTGACCGCACGTTACTTCCGTTTAACCTGCACGAAGAAAGTTCAGGCTTGACCCTGAAGGATGTAAGAGCATTTTGGGAGGGGAAGCCCCTCATGTAAAGGTTTGCAATTAGTACTCTGGTAAGCATAATGTTGTGTGTGAACATAGCCGCTGGCCCGGTGATGGGTGAGCTGACTTGTGTACCTTCCAACCCCGACGAGTCCCGAGCAGGCCTGCGGGGGCCGCTGCACCTCGGGTGTCTTTTGATTAACTTGTGGATCCCGCGATGAGAACCTTCGGAAAGGGTGCGGTAACAGTGGTCCTGGTTGTGAACGTGCCTGGCCCGGCCCGGCTCGCGAGGGGCTCGCGAGGGGAGCAGCCGATGTTAACCTTGGATGCAAAGCCAAAACCAGAACACGAGAGATTGCTCGAACGAGACTAAACACCCCTTCACCCAAACACACGCAAGCACTGAGCTCAAATCCAACTTAAATCCAAATTGAAGAACTTCGTCAACAAGGAAAGGCAAAAGCAAAAGGCCACGTCCGGCACCCAGTCTAGTCTTCAACGTCTTCTCACCAGCGCAGAGCTAAGTGCTGCCACTGGGCATGGGCGGGAGCCCCCGAGGCCCGAGGGCGGCTCTCCGGAGACTCCAGGGCGTGTACAGCCCCACTCATTATTACGTGAGAGTGTCACGGGGCGGCAAGCTTCACAAGCACCTCCTTGCGCCACACTCTGCCGCCATCGACGGTGACCGGAAACTAGGACGATGCCAATGAGGCAGAGCGGTCACCAGCGGTTCCCCCGATGACCACGGGTCCCCTGCCGGGGGCAGGCCTTGGGGCACCTCCCCGACAGGGGGCCTACCTCTTGAGAACGCCTTGCTCCGACCGCCGCGGTGACAAACCCGAATATCGGCCCCTCTCCTGCAGCTCCCTGCGCCCTCCTCCTGAGGGGTATGAGGCTGCAGAATTGGGGCAGCCACCTGCTGCGGAGACCTTTATCTCCTGCGACCCATGGTTAGCATAAGCTTGCTCCTGAGGGATGAGTGGTACCCGATAGTTGCCAGCGACGGAGCGGTCATCGAGGTTCTCCTGGGGTTCGTGAAAGAGCTCAGCTCCTGGCGTCCCGTCGCCCCAGCCTGGCCCGAGGAATGAGCCATGATCTTCTTCCAGTGCGCACCCCTGGTCCACCATGCGGGGCACATAAGCTTCTGGGGTCACCGCCCCGTGCGCCTCGCTGTAGCATCCCGTAGGCCATGCAGCCTGGCTTGGAGCGCCGTCTTGGGGGTGATGGCGCGGCGGTCCGCTGAGGCCGAAGGCCGCAGCGTGCACCCCCTTGCCGGCCTGAGAGGGGGCTGGCGTGACTTGCCGCCCGGTGCCGGCGGAGGTGTTGGCGCTCGACGGGCCTTGGAGTCCGCTGGAAGTTGCGCGTGTGTGCACGATGCCACTATGCAGCCTGCCTTGGGTCTGGGGTGGCAGCTGGACGCAGAAAAGAGGTGTTCCTGAGGCGACGACGTCCAGGAGCTCGGCTACTCGCTCCAACAACACGTCGCGGCCGCCTTCCAGGAGTCGGCACTGTAGCAGCTCTCGGGTCACCGTGAGCGCGGCCTGGAGTTTGCTTGCTCCCGTCGGGAGTACGGCGCTGTGGCCGCAGCGTGGTCTGAGGCCCTTGCGGCGGCCCGCACCTGCCATGGTGTGAGGGCAGGCGGCATCTGGCCACGTCGCCTGCGCCCCGCAGTGCCTTGCAGAGTGCGGGCTGCCTGAGGCGCAAGGTTGAGGTCGCCCTGGGCTGGTGCCATGGCATGGGTGGGCCACGCTGCCCAGCAGTCGGCGGTGGCAGTCGAGTCGCCTGATATCTGAACGGCGAGGCGACGGAACGTGATGCGGAGGAAGAAAGATTCCGGCGCACCCCTACCTGGCACGCCAAATGTCGGATTTCGGGTTCTGACAGACCCTTGAGGTTCGAACACTGGGGTGCGCGCGGAGATCTCTCCCCTACTGATCTACACCCAATCTCCTCGCGTGATTTGAGCTGGAAACCACGAACAACACACGGGACACAAGGTTTGTACTGGTTCAGGCCACCGTTGTGGTGTAATACCCTACTCCAGTGTGTGGTGTGGTGGATTGCCTCAGGGGCTGATGAGGATCAGTACAAAGGAAGAATAGCCTCGCGAGAGGTGTTCTTGAGCTGGGGCGATGAACTGCTAGGGTGAGTTCAGTCACCTCTCTTTCTCTCTGCTAGGGTTCTACCGGATTTCTAGATGTCCGTCTACTCTGTGGTGGCTAGCTCTATTTATAGAGGCCCTGGGCCTCTCCCCAAATAATGAGCGGGAAGGGCGCCAACAATTGGCCATTTTGAAGGGGAACATGTAGTACAAGTTATCCTGACCAAAGGTGGTCTTCGGCTGCCAAAAGTACTGGTGATGATGCTGTCTTGGGCTCCACAGTAACCTCCGTCCTGCCGCTCTACTGGTCTTGGTCTCCTTGCACCGGAATGGCAACCTTTGCCTGATGCCTTGGCCTGTGCTTGCCCCCTTTGCACCAAATGGGAAACAAGGACACTGCGTAGGCCGGCGCCTGCCTGGTCTCGATCGTCATGGCTTGCGTCACGGGTTCCTCGCGAGGTATCCCCGCCTTGATCTCTCCGCCTCCTCGCGAGCCTGCCGGATGGGGCCGCCTCTGAGGAAGCTTCTTGTCGTCCGCCCCGCGAGGCTTGGCCCCTCACGAGGGTCTTGAGCTTGAGCTGATGCAGACTGAGGCATAGCCTAGTGGTGGGAAGGGGCTGATGCCTTCCTACCCACCCAGGTTCACGGCATGGTACTTGCAATTTGGGTTTGTTGCACCAATTATACTATAAGGGGTTCCCTTACAGTCTTTCTATCAAAAAAAGATGGGCCGCGCTGGGCCCCCACTTGAGCCACACCGCAGGCCGCAGGCAGGCAAGTCTGGGGACCCCCGTTCCCAGAATGCCGACAAAGTTGTTTGGAGATCCAGAGCTATCATGGCTGAGTATGGAAATTGTTATCAATTAGCAGCCATGCACCTCACGGGACCGCCGATGCAAGAAATGTTCACATTGTTGGGTCCTAATCCTGACGGTGTTGCCTACGAGGTGAACCCCAACGTCCTTGAATTGTTGTGCAATAAACAATTTAATGGCGAGGAAGGTGAAGATCCCTATCAACATTTACAATTTTTTGAATATGTTTGTGGGACATTTAAATTGAGTATTTTTAGCCCTGATGATATGAAGTTGAATTTTTTTCTCACACTGTGGCTAATAAAGTGGAAGATTGGTTAGTGTCTCATCCTACAGGTACCTTTGATACTTGGGATAAATTAGCAAACACTTTCTTGTTGGTTTTTACCCAAAAATGAAATCTTATAAAGCAAGGAGGAGAATTCTTAACTTCAGGCGGAGGCCAGGAGAAAGTCTAGTAAAAGTGTATCAAAGGTATACAGTTTTATTAAATGATTGCTCTCATCAAAAACTCCAAGAATGGCTAGTACTTAAGCTTTTTATGGAGGACTGCAGTCTGGCTCAAAAGAGGAGTTAGATTCAGCTTCTCCAGACTCTTTTATTACTAGCAAAGTACTTGAAGCTCAAGAGTTACTAGAAGGTAAGCTTGCCAATTACGAAGCTTGAGGGAGTGATGAAGATGAAGAAGAGGGTAAAGTAGAAATAAATTTTGATTGCACAAAGGCCTATTTAAAGTCAGGGAAAGTTGATTGCATAAGTAAAGAGCTATACCTTGACCCTGACATTGTTTTGAGGTTTGTCCAAAGTTATGCAGAGCATATGGAATTTTCAAGAAGGAAATGGAAAAACTATGCTGGTGAGGACCCCGAGGAAGTACATGATTGAGACCTCGAAGGTGGAAACGTTAATTGCTCCCAAGGAAGACGACTATGAACCCAAGCCAGTATTGCCTTACCCAGTAAGGAGGGCGCAACTTGAATATTTAAGTAAAGGCCACCTCGAAGAAGGAGACAAGAATATATGCAATATTCAGGTGAAACCTTAGAAAAAGAAGAGGCAAGAAAGACCAATCGAAACAATGGAGGAAGAGGTAACCTGTTTTGTTAAAGGGTGTATTAAAGCCGCTGACACCGGTAAATCTGTAGTGCCTTGTGCCTTCGGCAGCACATCTTATTTTGGTCTTTGCAATATTGGCTCTTCAGTAAATGTTATACCTTATACCCTTGATGTCTACTATGCAACTTTATTCTTGTAGACTCATGTTTGGCCTCCAATCATAGAGTTTTGTAGGACAGTAGCAATTTTCCCTCAAGTGGATGACGTAAGGTTTATCAATCTGTGGGAGGCGTAGGATGAAGATGGTCTCTCTCAAACAACCTTGCATCCAAATAACAAAGAGTCTCTTGTGTCCCCAACACACCCAATACAATGGTAAATTGTATGGGTGCACTAGTTCGGCGAAGAGATGGTGATACAAGTGTAATATGGATAGTAGATATAGGTTTTGTAATCTGAAAATATAAAAACAGTAAGGTAACTAGTAACAAAAGTGAGCAAAAACGGTATTGCAATGCTTGAAAACAAGGCCTAGGGTTCATACTTTCACTAGTGCAAAGTCTCTCAACAATGATAACATAATTAAATCATATGGAAATCCCTCAACGTGCGACAAAGAGTCACTCCAAAGTTCCTATCGCGGAGAACATAAGATGAAATTGCTTGTAAGGTATGAAACCACCTCAAAGTTATTCTTTCTGATCAATCTTTTGAGCTATTCCTATAAGTGTCACAAACAACCCTAGAGTTAGTCCTAAAATAACACCATATGATACACATCAATCAACCCTAATGTCACCTAAATACTCGAATGTCATCACAAGTATCCATGGGTCAATTATAAGATATGCATCAAACAACTTCAGATTCATAATATTCAATCCAACACAAAGAACCTCAAAGAGTGCCCCAAGATTTCTACCGGAGAAACAAGGATGAAAACATGCATCAACCCCTATGCATAGATTACCCCAATGTCATCTCGGGAATCACGAGTTGAGTGCCAAAACATACATCAAGTGAATCAATAGAACATCCCAATGTCACCATGGGTATCCCGCGCAAGACATACATCAAGTGTTCTCAAATCCATAATAGTATTCAATCCAATAATAGTGAAACCTCAAAGGTAAAACTCAATTCATCACAAGAAGGTAGAGAGGAAGCAACACCATATAATACAACTATAGTAACAAAGCTCGCGGTACATCATGATCGTGCCAAATCAAGAACACAATAGAGAGATCAAACACATAGCTACTGGTACATACCCTCAGCCACGAGGGTGAAATACTCCCTCCTCATCATGGTGGCCTCTGGGATGACGGAGATGGCCTTCGGTGATGGTTTCCCCCTCCGGCAGGGTGCTGAAACAGGCTCCCGATTGGTTTTTCATGGCTACATAGGCTTGCGGCAACGGAACTTTCGATCTAGGGTTCTTTTTGGAGGTTACGAGATATATAGGGGCACTTGGCATTGGAAACAAGTCAGGGTGGTGCCTAAGGGGCCCACAAGCTATAGGGGCGCGCCCCTTGGCTTGTGGCCTCCTCGGTCACCTGCTGGCACAGCTTCAGTGCTCCGTGGGTCTCTTCTGGTCCATAAACGATCACCGTAAATTTTCAGCCCATTCCAAGAACTTTTGTTTCTGCACAAAAAACGACACCACAATATTTCTGCTGAAAACAACGTTAGTCTGGGTTAGTTCTAATAAAATAATACCAAAACCATATAAAATTGTTGTAAATATGGCATGAATACTTCATAAATAATAGATACGTTGGAGACGTACGTATCAGCATCCCCAAGCTTAATTCCTGCTCGTCCTCGAGTATGTAAATGATAAAAGAAAGAATTTATGAAGTGTGAATGCTACCTAACATATTTATCAATGTAATCTTCTTTATTGTGGCATGAATGTTCAGATCCATAAGATTCAAAACAAAATATTAATATTGACATAAAAATAATAATACTTCAAGCATACTAATAAAGCAATCATGTCTTCTCAAAATATCATGGCCAAAGAAAGTTATCCTTGCAAAATCATATAGTCTGGCTATGCTCTATCTTCATCACACAAAATATTTCATCATGCACAACCCCAATGACAAGCCAAGCAATTGTTTCATACTTTTAATGTTCTCAAGCTTTTTCAACTTTCACGCAATACATGAGTGTGAGCCATGGATATAACACTATAGGTGGAATAGAGTATGGTGGAGGTTGTAAGGAGAAGACTAAAACGAGAAAGTCTAACATCAACTAGGAAAATTAATGGGCTATGGAGATGCCCATCAATTGATATCGATGCAAGTGAGTAGGGATTACCATGCAATGGATGCACTAGAGCTATAAGTGTATGAAAGCTCGAAATGAAAACTAAGTGGGTGTGCATCCAACTTACTTGCTCACGAAGACCTAGGGCAATTTGAGGAAGCACATCATTGGAATATATAAGCCAAGTTTTATAATGAAAAATTCCCACTAGTATATGAAAGTGATAAAATAGGAGACTCTCTATCATGAAGAACATGGTGCTACTTTGAAGCACAAGTGTCGAAAAAGGATAGTAACATTGTCCCTTCTCCCTTTTCCCATCATTTTTTCTTTTTTGTTTGAGCTCTTTGGCCTCCTTTTATTTTATTTTGGGCTCTTTGGGCTCTTTTTAGTTTTTTAGTCTGGAGTCTCAGCCCAACTTGTGAGGGAATCATAGCTTCCATCATCCTTCCTCACATGGGACAATGCTCTAATAATGATGATCATCACACTTTTATTTACTTACAACTCGATACTAGAACAAAATATGACTCTATATGAATGCCTCTAGCGGTGTACCGAGATATGCAATGCTCTAGAGTGACATGTATAAAAAATATGAACGGTGGCCAAGCCACAAATACTATGCCAACTACATGATCATGCAAAGCAATATGACAATGATGGTATGTGTCATAATAAACGGAATGGTGGAAGTTGCATGGCAATATATCTCAGAATGGCTATGGAGATGCCATAATAGGTAGGTATGGTGGCTATTTTGATTAAGGGTATATGGTGGGTTTAATGCACCGGCAAAAGTTGTGCGGTACTAGAGAGGCTAGCAATGGTGGAAGGGTGAGAGTGGGTATAATCCATGGATTCAACATTAGTAATAAAGAACTCACATACTTATTGCAAAAATTTATTAGCCATCAAAGCAAAGTACTAATAGGTATGCTCCTTGGGGGACAGATTGGTAGGAAAAGACCATTGCTTGTCTCCGACCACCACTCATAAGGAAAACAATCAGAAAATAAATCATGCTCCGACTTCATCACATAACGGTTCACCATACGTGCATGCTTCGGGAATGACAAACCTTAACACACGTATTTCTACTAACCCAAAATTACTCATTAGCATGACTCTAATATCACCATCTTTATATCTCAAAACAAATGCAAGGAATCAAACTTCTCATATATTTAGTGCTCTTTATGAATGTTTTTATTATATTGCTCTTGAATACCCATCATATTAGGATTAAATTCATAACGTAAGAAAATTGCCATACTATTTATAGGACTCTCAAAATAATATAAGTGAAGCACGAGAGTTCATGACAAACTACTCCAAAAAGATATAAGTGAAGATCAATGAGTAGTCAAATAATTAAGTAGCTACGTGAAGACTCACTCTTCTAAGAATTTCAAATCATAAGTATTTTATTCAAATGACAAGCAAAACAAAATAAATTTACTTTCCAAGGATAGCACATATCATGTGAAGAAGCAAAAAGTTAGGTTCAACCAAAACTGACCGATAGTTGTTGAAGAAGAAAGGTGGGATGCCAACCGGGGCATCCCCAAGCTTAGATGCTTGAGACATCTTGAAATATTAAATAGGGATGCCTTGGGCATCCCCAAGCTTGATATTTTGTGTCTCCTTAATTCCTTTTATATCATGATTTCCCTAAATCTTAAAAACTTCATCCACACAAAACTCAACTAGAACTCATGAGATAAGTTAGTATAAATCAATGCAATAACCTTATCATTCTCTACTGTAAAAAATCACTAAAATTATAATTTAACATTGCAAAATAAATGCCTCTACATATTTAATACTCATATCCTCAAATAGAATCATTAAACATGCAAACATATGCAAACAATGCAAACATAACAACAATCCACTTGTGCGCATCGGTCCTAAACAAACGGTTTTTAACCCCTTTCCGCAACGACATTTGGAACCGCCGCCAAGTGAGTGTGGGCGATAGGGGGGTCCTTCCCACATGACCCAGAAACCGTCGGGGATAGGGACCCTACAATACTCCAACTCGTTTCTACTCATATTGCCATCGCATTCGGTATTCTATGGTGCTACATTTACGATGCGCGACCCATCACAAATGACTCACTATTATAGAATGTGTACGTTGCACGGCCCATCACAAACGGTTCACTGTTAAGAAGATTAGTTAATCGTCGTACGAGTGTCGGACAGGATTATGGAACGTCAGACCATCGTAACATTATTGTACATGACAACTATCGCACACGCTATTATGTGGTGCAACGTTTACAATGCATACTTCATCAGAAACAGTTCATGGTTGTGAATCGTGTACGATAAGGCAACTAACACAAATGTTTAGTTTTCCCACACCGTTTGTGATATTGTATGAAATCGCACATGCTTTGGAAACGGCAACTGTGTGCATGCTTGCACACGTTTCCTCTCTGTGAACCATCTCGGATTATGGTGTATATCGCAAACGTTTGTGTTTTAGCAACCGTGTGTGCCATAACAACCTAGAGAGCATAATTTCATCGTAATTTAATTGCTGCTATTTCAAATTGTACCATATTTGAATTTGAATTTGAATGTATGCTACAGCTTTGTTCATATCAATCAGGTTCAAACAACCAATGCATTATTCGATTCATAGGTACATATGTTCAGGAATTACATAAGAACCAAATAAAGAATGATGAACCACAGTTGTATACTTGTACTATTAAAGACGATAAAGAAAGAGGCAAAATATATTCTGGTTGCTGAACAAGGTGAAGCAGAATGCCCATATTGTGCCCTCCTCCATGCAGAAGGCATGCACGACTCTAGTCCAACTCCTTGTGATGGCCGACCGCCCATCCTTCATGGTCTTCATGAAAACATCTAGATAATCATTGTGTTCTGGTAGAAATACTTTAACCTTTGCATGCCCACCAATCATGTAGTTTGAGAGGTAATCTTGAGTAAACTGCTTTAGCAACCACTGCAAAGGAAAAAGATTCAGACATTGTCATCTAACACAACTCATTATGGGCAGCAAAAAGAAGGTTGCATAGTTCTTACTTACCATCCTGAAGTTCGCCGTTGTCTTGGATAAAGTGTAAACAAATAGTTTAATTGCCATCTTTGGACCCATTTTACTAACAATCTTTATCAACTTCCTCACTTGATGCTGGTTCATCGATATCTCATTGCCCCATACGCAGAAAGGGTCGAAGCGCAGATCTTTACCAATGACACATGTACCTAAAAGCACCAAGTTAATATTAGAAGCTAAACAACAATTGCACAATGATGTAGTACAACACTCTTTTATAATATGTCTATATACATCTGTATGTGGTAGTCCATTTGAAATCATTAAAAGGACAAATATTTAGCAATGGAGGGAGTATCTTATAACATCCATCACATATTAGATGAATTAACATCTTATATTATGGGCCGAAAGGAGTTTAGTGCATTCTTACAAATTATTGGCTAATTAACTGCTACTGTATCCAGGGGTTACAGTTAGTTTGAGCTAGTTCGGGCTCAAATAGCCCTAAAGTATATGTAAACATGAGGGCTAGTTTGAGCTAGTTGCATCTATAACCCACCCAAAAAAACTATCCAACCCAAGAGGTGCTAATTGGAACTAGTTCTCCTAGTGCATTTATTGTCAATCTAACCCTGCCATCCAAACAACTCTTTGGATGGAGTTAGTTCAGGGTTAGTAATGAGCTAGAAACTAACTCTAATCTCTAGCTAAGTTGAGTATCCAAACAGCGTTGTGTTGTTGTTGTTGTTGTTGCTGTTGTTCTTCTACGTATATCTAGATATCATTAGAACATTAATGTAACACTCTTCCTAGTTGCTATGTAGCCTAGGATTGCATATTTAGACATTAAGTATAGTGCATGTTGCTATGTAGCCTCAGATATATTACATATGGCCCTAGTTAACCAAACAATAAATGGGTTGCAGCTATATTCAGTTAAAAGTCCGATTCCCCGGTTAGTCCCTTATCAGCCGCCAGCCTATATAGTACCAGCTACCGATATCCTGAACAGTGAGAAGATATAAGCCATGGGATGAAACTAACCTCGATGGAAAACAACAGTCGTTCCCAAAATTGTCCTGTGTAGGTACATCGAGAAGCATGTTAAGCACAACAGTTCATACATGCACATATAGAACATCATGTTGTGAATAACTGGAATAAACAAGGCATACTACGAACAACCAAAGATAGCATTTGAAACTAGACATATGCTAACTACAAACAACCGAACAATCAAAAAACTTTAAAAGAGGCATATGCTAGCTATAACAGGCTTAACAACAAGCAAATATATGCATCCCTATCGGTATGTTTAAGACTGGACTGATGAAATGTACTGCATAGTAAATAATTGCACATATAGAGCATCACATTGTGAACAATTGAAATAAACAAGGCATACTACAAACAACCAGATATAGCAATTAAAACTGGACATATTCTCACTACACTACAAAAGGGACTCGACAAAACAAATCATTGGTTTCCCCCTATGAAGAGGCACGACAAAACAAATCATGGGTTTCCTCACTTTTCACATATGGGCTCGTTCCCATGGGAAGAGCACGGACCCTGGATGCGCTCCATGTTGTCGCAGATGGGCTTCTTCCCCTTGGAAGAGCACGGCTGTAGGGTGCCCTCCCTGATGTCGCAGATGGGCGCTTTCCCCTTGGAAGAGCAGATGGGATCTTTCCCCTTGGAAGAGCCGGAGAGGGTGCCCTCCTCGTTGTCGCCGTCGATGAGGTCTGACTTGGAAGCTGTAGATCCCAAGCCAACGTCACAGAATGTGTCCTTCAGAAATGACAAAAGGGGCTCGATGGCGATGTAGAATGGCAAATTGTTGACAGTGAGCGAGAGGAGATCAGCGGTGGGGCCATGGATGAGATTGACGGCGGTTGAACCCGAGCGGTTGGGGGTGGGCCACTTAACCTGTGACATAGCCCGCCTCAGACCATCATTGTCGATGACCTCGATGTCGTAGCCGATGGACGAGACATGCCCGCATACTCTAGCCTTCTGCTTGAGTGACTGCTGCCAGTAATGGTCGTCAGCTTCCTCGGTGATGTCGGACAAAGGGAACACTATACACCTCTTTTGGGTCAGTCGCTCCTCGAGCTCCATGAGAAGCATAACCGGGCTTAGGATACGATGCTCTGGAGTGGGGGATGGGGATGGGGTTGGGGATGTGGATCTATGGGAAAGGGGGCGTTTGGCAGGCGTCATCTAAGAAACTCAGGGCGGCCTGGGTATGGAGATCGGTGGGTAAGCTGCACGGGCAAACCGGCAGATGTTGCCAATGGAGGCCTTGTGGCAGCGGCGGGGACCTTTCTAGGGTTTCGAGCGAGGGATGGGGGTGTGTGTGCGTGCGCATGCCCGAGGAGGTTTTGGTGTGTGTGTGTGTGTGGAGGGGGGCGAGGTGTTTGAGTAAATGACGCGGGTACTGAAAATTTTACTACACGGGAGTCAAACGCGGGATTGAAATGCCGGGCTATTGAAATTTTTGATGATAGTGCATCGCACACGGTCCGGAGATAACAACCTATGTTATGAAACAGAGAAACCCTCGAGGCGGGCAAATATTTTCTAGGGTTGCATGTAGGATTGGGAACAAGAAACATCGCACACGGTCCGGAGATAACAACCGTGTGTTATGAAACAGAAAAACCCTCGAGGCGGTCAGATATTTTTGAGAGGGGGAGCCTCATGGAGCCCAATGTACTTTGCGGATGTGTGCGTGACAGGTGCACCGGCGTAACACACAGTTAGTTTGAGTGTACCGTGTCTGTTGCGTCATCCGACTTATCTAATGTTCTTAAATTTGACAAAAAATGACGCGGGAGAGGGTTAGAACACGAACACACTTGCATGTGGACCAAATTTATGTATCAAAAGGGTGGTTCAATTTTCAAATACCAAATGCAACTTTGATGTGGCACCTCTCTCGCAAAGCGCACTGTATTGCTTGCCCCCACCCCCTCATGTCGGCAAGAAGGGAATCCTAAGCTATGAATGCATGCCCCCTCCCCCCAACCGAGGTTCACCTAGCAAAGTGCGAAGTAGCTAGCAGCCCCCCTCCTCCCTCGTGTCGGCACGAAGGGAATCTTAAGCTATGAATGCATTCCCCCAACCGAGGTTCCTTCACCTAGCAAAGTGTGAAGTAGCTAGCAGCCCCCTCCCTCATGTCGGCACGAAGGGAATCCTAAGCTATGAATGCATGCCCCCCCAACTGAGGTTCACCCTAGCAAAGTGCAAAGTAGCTAGCAGCCCCCCCCTCGTGTCGGCACGAAAGGAATCCTAAGCTATGAATGCATGCCCCCCAACCAAGGTTCACCCTAGCAAAGTGCAAAGTAGCTAGAAGCCCCCTCCCTTGTGTCGACACGAAGATAATCCTAAGCTATGAATGCATGCCCCCAACCGAGGTTCACCTAGCAAAGTGCGAAGTAGCTAGCAGCCCCCCTCCCTCGTGTTGGCACAAAGGGATTCCTAAGCTATGAATGCATGCCCCCCAATCGAGGTTCACCTAGCAAAGTCCGAAGTAGCTAGCAGCCCCCTCCCTCATGTCGACATGAAGGGAATCCTAAGCTATGAATGCATGCCCCCCAACCAAGGCTCACCCTAGCAAAGTGCGAAGTAGCTAGCAGCCACCCCTCCCTCGCGTCGGCACGAAGGGAATCCTAAGCTATGAATGCATGCCCCCCGACCGAGGTTCACCTAGCAAAGTGCGAAGTAGCTAGCAGCCCCCCTCGTGTCAGCACGAAGGGAATCCTAAGCTATGAATGCATGCCCCCTCACCCCAACTGAGGTTCACCTAGCAAAGTTCGAAGTAGCTAGGAGCCCCCCACCCCCCTCGTGTCGCAACGAAGGGAATCCTAAGCTATGAATGCATGCCCCCCAACCGAGGTTCACCCACTACTGCAGGATGCTGCTAACATGACACTACGATCAGAGACCCTTCGAGAAACTGGGTGCGATGCAATAATCGCAAACGACGCTATATGAAAATCGTCAGAAATGTGTAAAATGTTTGCGATGACGAATGCATCAAACACGGTTCCAGTTTTATTTGCGTGTGCATCAAACACGGTTCCGGTTTTATTTGTGTGTGCGATGAAGGGCATACAGTTTTATTTGCGTGTGCAATGAAGAGCACTCGAGAAATCACAAAGATAAGGTACTCACTTGTCTATGGCGATATACTTCCTCAGCTTCAACGGCCGGAAGGCATCACTGCTGCAGCTAGGGGACCCTTTCCTCTTGCGGAGCGCATCGAAGTCCAGATGGAGTCGGCCAAAGCATTGGACGCGGCAACCAGCGCGAGGCACGATTGTGAGGCTCCCGAGGAGACGAACTCGGGAGTGCTGGGCTGAGGAGAGCCCTCGAGCACCACCTCATGATGGCCCGCTGAGACCTCAGAAGCTTCGGCCTCAGGAGAAGCAGATCGCGTCGCCTCCTCAGCTGTGACCCCCAGGAAAGAGTCATGGGCTCCCGATGATGGCACCTTAGGAGCCTAGAGCGAAGTCAACGCCTCAGCACCCGTGCCTCCAGCCGCCAGCGGTGCTTGCCCCCGTGCGTCCACTCTTGGGGCAAGCTCGACGCTGGCGGCAAGGAGGGGGACCATGGGAACAGGGTTCTCGTGGGGCCCTTCAAGGCCGACTGGATGCAGCCCCCATTCGTCGAAGGAGGGCATCTGCCCTGCGAACTCCACCCTGTTTGAGCAGCAGTACAAAAGATAGCCCTCCCGCGACATGTGAGCTGGCGAGGGGTCGCCCGTCAAGACCTCAAGCACCGTTTTCCATGCCTCGAGCGGAAGCCCCACTTCCTGAAGCCTCATGCGATCCTGGCCGCTGGACAAGGCCTACATCGGCCGGGAATGGCGCTGGAGTAGGGTGACGTGGCGTCGGAGGAACTCCTTCATCACCATGGGCGTAGTCACACCGAGATCTTTCAGCCTCTTCAACAGGTGCCAGACGAAGGCAAGGCGGGGGTCAGCAAGCTTCTCATGGCCCCAGCCGGAGCTGGGAATAGCAGGCACCGAGGGGAGCGAGAGAAAGGGGCTGAGCACACCGACATCCACATACACCCACTGTGCCCGAAACTCGCTTGTGGATGATGGAATCTCAAAATCAATCCCTGAGCCAGCCGTCGCAGCCATGGCCTGGAAGCTCAAGCATCCCGAGCACTGCCGAGGGCTGGTCAGGTGCAGCGAGAAGAAATGGCGCAGTAGGGCCACGGAAGGGGGAATGCCCACCATGGCCTCGCAGACAAAAGCGAAGACGACACGAAGGGAGACTGATTGGGGATCCAAGTGCAACATATGGATCTAATAGTGGGAGAGCACGGCGTTGAAGAAGGCAGAGAAAGGAGGAACCAGGCCAGCCCACAGGACGTCGATGAAGAATGGGACCTTGGTGGCTGTCCTGTCGACGGAGGCGTGAGATGTGGGCTAGGCCGCCGTCCCCCCCCCCATTTGTTGAATTCAGCGGCGAGCGCAGAGCGAACCTTGTCCATGGCTTCCTGGTTGAGCACCAGTGACCGACCAACGGCGGGTTCAATGGCCGGGGGCGGCCTGGCTGAAGACCGAGACTTCTTCTTTTCCTTCTCCATTCGCCTGGGCGCCATGGCAATGAGGAGGGATGAGCTCGGGATAGATCGGAAGAGGAGGTTATTGTTTTGAAAAGGCATGAGAGTTGGAGGGGCGCGTCACTAGCAATAGGGGGATAACTATGTAAGTCACGGTGGCCGCCTAGCCAGGCGGATATCAAGGCTGCATGGGGAAGCGGAGACGCCCACGTCCAATGGACCGCCACGCGTCAAACAAGGCCACAGGCTGTTGGAGCCCGCGGCGCTCCGCACTTGCCCATTGGCTTCGCCTCGAAGCCAAGTCCGAGCGCGCCTTGGGCCCGGGGGCTACTGTTGATGTCCTGGGAATGGGGGTTCCCAGACTTGCCTGCCTGCGGCCCACGGCGTGGCTCCACCAGTGTCCCTGTACGGCCCATCTTCACTGGCAAAACACTCAAGACCCTTGCGAGGGGCCAAGCCTCGCGAGGCGGACGACGCAAGACCTCCTCGGGGGCGGCCTCACCATGCTGGCTCGCAAGGGGTGGAGAGATCAAGGCAAGGGGCGCCTCGCAAGGTTCCTGTGATGCAAGCCATGACAACCAGGGCCAGGCGGTCATCAGGAGGGCGCTAGCGTGCGTAGTGTCCTCGTTTCCTCTTTGGTGCTAAAGAGGCAAGTGCAGGCGCGGAGTCCCGAGGCGTCAAGCAAAGGTTTCCATATCGGTGCAACAAGACCAAGGCAAGCAGGACGGCAAGATGGAGGTCACCGTGGAGCCCAAGACGGCGTCATCACCAGAGCCTTTGACAGGCGAAGACCATCTTTTGTCAGGATAACTTGTACTAGTTGTCTCCCTTCAAATTGGCTGTTGTGGGATCCCTTCCCACCTAATATTTGGGAAGAGGACACGGGCCTTTATATATAGGACTAGCCACCATCGCAGGGGGGGGGGGATCTGAGACCGGATCCATTCCACCAAGGCAACCACACAAACTCACCAAGCACAAGAGCACCTCTCATTAGGAGGCCGTTCTCCCCTTGTAACTATTCATCCTCAGCCCAAGAGGCAATCCACCACACCAGACGGGAGTAGGGTATTACACCACATTGGTAGCCCGAACCAGTATAAATCTTGTGTCCCTTTGTTCTGCGAGTTCGACGCGCTGAGCCTTGAGATCGTGGTGAGGGTGAGAGCTTGGGGAGGAGAGATCTTCGTGCGCACCCCAGTGTTCGAACCCCAAGGGTTTTGCCGGAACCGGAAATCTGACATTTGGCGCGCCAGGTAGGGGTGCGCCGAAGCCTCTCTTCCATCAGCAGACCCGCTAACGCTCTGCAGCACCGATGTGCGGCGACCCGAGGGCGTACGCCAATCGCTGGGCAGCCTGGCCAGCCCGGGCGACGTTGTCCGTCCAAGAAGACCTCAACTCCGCGCTCCAGGTGGCACGCGCACCGCCAAACGCCATGGGGCACAGGCGGCGTGGCCCGACGCCTTCCACCCTTACCCCGCGGTGTGCGCGGGCTGCCGCAAGGGCCTCAAGCAACACCGCAGCGACGGTGCCACACTCCCGATGGGAACAAGCGAACATGAGGGCCGCGCTCATAGTGGTGCGGGAGCTGCTGCGATGCCGGCTGATGGAGAGCGGCCGGGATGCATTGCTGGAGCGAGTTGCTGAGCTGTTGGATGCCGCAGCCAGGGGTACACCGCCTTTCTGCTCCTTGCTTACGCCTCAGGCTGCGGCCAGATCGCACGATGGGCCTCGTCGCGCCCGCGCGCCCCCGGGTGCACCAGGAGGTTTTGTCGGCATTAGCGCAACCAGCAGTGCTGGACACCCAACCATACGTGTGCCTCCCCCAATGGGCGCAGGCGTAAGCAGTGCCACCCACGGTCCCGGCGGGATGCCGCCCTACCATCCTGGCGTGCTGAGCCAAGCGACGTGGAGCGTGGGGCACCTCGGCGAGGTTTCCGGGGTGACGGCCCCGGAGGCCTATGTGCCCCGCATGATGGACCAGGAGTACACACCGGAAGATGACCCCAGTTCATTCCTTGAGCTGGGCTGGGAAGAGGAGACGCTGGAAGCTAAGGCCTTCCAGGAGCTACCCGGGAGCCTCGCCGACCACGCCGGCGACAACAGCTACTTGGTACCACTGATCTCTCGGGAGCAGGCTTATGCTAACCATGGGTCGCAAGTGAATCAGGTCGCAGCGGTGGACGGCGGCTCCACCACGGCGGCCCCCCGTCCACCAGGGGAAGCGCATTGGGGGCTCCAGGGGGGAGCAAGGCCCCTCCCCGCATTGAATGGAGCAAGGCGTCGCCCAGAGGTAGGTCCTCTGCCGGGGAGGCACCGGTGAGCCTTCCCCTCGCAAAGGGCCCATGGTCGCCGAGGGTGTCGCTGGCGTCCCCTTTGCCCCTTGGCATCGTCCTAGTTTCTGGACGCCCCAACAGTGGTCGAGGGTGGTGCAAGGTGGGGTCCTCGTCTGGCGATATGAAGTAAGGCTCACGCCTGTGAGGGTCTCCGCTCGTGACACTCTCTCATAATAATGAGTGGGGCTGTACACACCCTGGAGTCTCCAGGTGCCACCCTTGGGCATCGGGGGCTCCCGCGCACGTCCTAGTGGAAGCACCATGCTCCGCGCTGGCCGTCGACATTGTCCCCCAATGACTATGCTCACGGCCTGTGAAAGCACTTAGCTCCGTGGTGGTGAGAAGACTCGAAGACAAGAAGACTAGCTAAGTGCCGGATGCAGCCATTTGCGTTCGACCTCTTCTCTGTAGCTCAGACTTGCAACTTTTAATCTTGAATTTGAACTTGCATTTCCATTAGCAATCGCGGGGGGCATCCTTTCTTGTTCGCGTTGATTTCTTGAGTTTCTGGATTCGTGTTTTGTTTGAGATTTACGACCGCTATCTTCCCCCCTTTCGAAAACCTCACGAGCGGGGTCTGGCAGTGGCGCACGCGCACTAGGCGCGCATCTCGCCATTACTGGCGCTCGCTTCTCGCGAGGCCCTCTCGGGTGGACCGGCGGACCTCTCAGGAAACCAAAACGTCGTGAGCTCGTGAGGAGCTCCTCTTAGAAGGAATGCACGTCCACAACCGCTGAACCAGTTTGAAGCCCGGCTAAAGCAAAGTAAGTTATGACAGCAAGCCCGCAAGGGGAGTCGCGAGCACCCAAAAGCAACCTTTAAGCCTAGCATAAGGAATGGTAGTCTATTTACATGAGGGGCTTCCCCTCCCCAAAATGCTCTTACATCGTGAGGGGCTGTGCCCAAGCTTTTGTGTGCAGGTTCAAAATAAAGGTGCAAGGGCTCAGCCGGACATATCGCTCGCCTCGCCCCCCGAATCGCTTCCGGAAAGGTTGCTGTCGCTGTCTACACCGCCATCAGCCGCGCCGCCATCAGCCACACCGCCATCAGCCGCGCCGCCATCAACTACGTCGCCCTCATCCGCCGCGACGACCACCGCGTCGTCATCAGAAGCAAAGGCCCTAACCAGAGCGTCCACATTATCATCCAACCAGTGGGCGAGGTTGCCCTGGATGACCACGCGCACTAGGGCAATGGCGGCGGCAAAATTGAAGTCAGGGTAGGTGTCCAGGAGATGGCTGATGACGCGGGAGAGTGCGCGCCCGAGAAGGCCTCGACTCTTTTCGTTGACAAGCTCGCGAGCCCTCTCAGCATGGCTCTCCAAGCGTGTCACAACATGAGTGAAGAAGTGAAGATGGCTGGCGTATTCCTCGGCATGGGGATGAGGGGCATGCTCATCGTAGATGGTACCAAGCGCCTGGTTGGCCTTCGTCCCGAGGTCCCGAAGCATGGGGCGTGCTCGCGCAGTAGCGTCTACCGGTAAAGTGCCTCCTCCCTGCTTTGCTTCGTGAGGACTCGGCGCTGGAAACCCGTTGCTGAAGGGAGAGGAGCTCAGCACAGGTGGAAGCCAGCTCGTCCTGCACCGAGATCAGGGTGGCTGCGACGGCTTTCTCGCGCTGTTCCGCCTCAGCCAGCCCCGACCTGGGGGCAGCGGTCCTGCCCACACCTTCGGCTTCCACGAGCTTCAGCTTCAGGTCGTACCGGCCGACAAGATCCACGCGAGCCTCGGCCACCCTGCGATCGACCTCCTCCTGGGCCCTGGCCTCGCGCGTGTCGACAGCATTCTTTGCTTGGGTGACTTGGCGCTCCCTCATCTCCAACCGCTCGAGCTCAAGGCCACGCTCTGTGGCCTCCAGCAATAGTGCTTCCTCGCACCTCAAGATCCCCTCCTCGTTGGACAGGGCGCCCTTCATCGATGCCAAGGCAACTCTGCGCGCCTCCACCTACTGCTCCAGGGAGGCGTTCAAGGCCTGGAGCTCCTGCCTGCACCCCTCGGCGGCCGCGTGACGATTATCTGCCTCCCTGGCCTCCTCCAAGGCCCGGGCGCTGGCCTCTCACGAGATTGCCAGGGATGCCTTCGCCTTCGCATCGGTCTCGCACTGGAGGCGCCCGAGGTTGATAGCCACCTTCAGGCGATGCCACTCCTCCACCAGCTGGAGGCCTTCGGCTTCAAGGCGAGCGTCGAAGTCTGCGAGTTCTCCGCCGAGTCGGCTCATCACGCGCATTGCCTCCTGAAAGAGCTCGTGGCGGATGACACTCCGCTCGTGCGCAACCGGGTCCGTCCCCCGTAGTAGGGGGCTGGGGGCTAGCGCCTCCCAGGTAGCCGACCGTGCTTCAGCAGGGCTCCGGATGGCTTGAGGCCTGCTGCTCGAAGAAGAAGCCAGGATCGAAGTCATCCAGCCGCCGTCCATAACCAGGAGAGGAGCCCTTGGCACACTTGTCGTGCCCTAGGCGAGGCCAAAAATGAGAGACGGCAAAGGCGCGGGCTCAAGGCGCCAAGCCAGCATGTTTGCCTCTCCAGTTGACCTCGCACCGGGTGCGGCATGCTGGCTTGGGGTGCTCAAGGCCAACGGGGGATTTGAGGCAGGAGGAGGTTGCTTCATCAGAGACTTCGCGGCCTTAGCAGAAGGGGCCCTGAGGAGCCACTGTCAGGAGGGGAAGTAGCACTCGTGAAATCACAAAGATAAGGTACTCACTCATCTATGGCAATATACTTCCTCTGCTTCAACGGCCGGAAGGCATCACTGCTACAGCTTAGGGACCCATTCCTCTTACGGAGTGCATCGAAGTCCAGAGGGAGCCGGCCGAAGCGTTGGACGCGGCAACCATCGCGGGGCACGGTTGGTGAGGCTGCCGAGGAGACGGCTTCGGGAGTGCTAGGCTGAGGAGAGCCCTCGAGCACCGCCTCATGATGGCCCATTTAGACCTCGGAAGCTTCGGCCTTAGGAGCAGCGGATCGTGTCGCCCCCTCAGCTGTCACCCCTAGGCAAGAGTCACGGGCTCCCAGGGATGGCACCTCGGGAGCCTCGTGCGGAGTCAACGCATCAGCGCTCGCGCATCCGGCCTCCAGCGGTGCTCGCCTTCATGCGTCCACTCTTGGGGAAAGCTCGGCGCTGGCGGCAAGGAGGGGGACCACGGAAACAGGGTTCTTGCGGGGCCCTTCACTACTGACTGGACACAGCCCCCATTCGTCGAAGGAGGGCATCTGCCCTATGAACTCCACCCTGTTTGAGCAGAAGTACAAAAGACAGCTCTCCTGCGGCATGTCAGCTGGTGAGGGGTCGCCCGTCAAGACCTCGAGCACCGTTTTCCATGCCTCAAGCGGAAGCCCCGTTTCCTGAAGCCTCATGCGATCCTAGCCGCCAGAAAAGGCCCATACCGGCCAGGAATGGCGCTGGAGTGGGGCGACGCGGCGTCGGAGGAACTCCTTCATCACCATGGTCGTAGTCACACTGAGATCTTTCAACCTCTTCAACCGGAGCCAGACGAAGGCAAGGCGGGGGTCAGCAAGCTTCTCGTGGCCCAAGCCGGAGCTGGGAACGGCGGGCGCTGAGGGGAGCGAGAGCAAGGGGTTGAGCACACCGACGTCCACATACACCCTCCGTGCCCGAAACTCGCTTGTGGATGATGGAAGCTCAAAATCAATCCCCGAGCCAGCTGTCGCAGCCATGGCCTGGAAGCTCAAGCATCCCGAGCACTGCCGAGGGCTGGTCAGGTGTAACGAGAAGAAATGGCACAGTAGGGCCATGGGAGGGGGAATGCCCACCATGGCCTCGCAGACGAAAGCAAAGACGGCAAGAAGGGAGACGATTGGGGATCCAAGTGCAACATATGGATCTGATAGTGGGAGAGCACGGTGTTGAAGAAGGCAGAGAAAGGAAGAACCAGGCTAGCATGCTAATTTGAACGCGTGTAGCGGTTGTTTACCCACAGAGGTCGTGTACCACGCGTGCACGAAACAAAGTTCGACTTGATGCGTTGGCGCGTTTTTTTAAATAAAGTTATATCGCTCAATGGCACGTACACAAAATATAAAATGATTTTTATGGAGAAAAAGGTAGTCCGCTCCACTATATACAATGGAGCCTCCCTGCCTGGTTTGTCTCTCTTCAGAGTATCTCACACAAGGCTGCGGTGGCCTCTCTCTCTCATTGTTGGTCACTGATCCGACCGCATCCCGTCCGCCGGCGGAAAGGGAGGACGTGCATCGTTTTTCCGTTCAACAACGCTGAGGCAGCACGTCCCGATCTGCGGTACACGCCGTTCTCTCTGACCAAGCTCCGGCGCGGTAGGGCCTATGTCACCTGCTCGCTGCCGCAGTATGGGCAAATTCCGCCTGCCGCCGGTCACCCAGTTACATCCCGACGACCTCCAGGTATCCCCTCCGGCCTTGCTCCACAGCCCGTCTTCCCACGTCGCTGCATGTGGATCTTCCATAGTTCTTTGCACAAAATGTAGCTCGTCCGGCGTACTTTCCATATTGCAATATCGTCCTCACACCGTTTTTGACAAACACAACCGTGTTGTTATCTTCCCTTAGGACAAGGAATTTCAAATGCGCTATTTTGGAGTGTAGATTCACTCATTTTGCTTCATATGTGTACTCCCTCCTTTGCTAAATATTTGTCTTTCTAGAAATTTCAACAAGTGACTACATACAGAGCAAAATGAGTGAATCTAGACTCTAAAATATGTCTATATACATATGTATGTAGTAGTCCATTTGAATCTCTGAAAAGACAAATATTTGAGTAGTCACTCGTTGAAATCTCTAGAAAGACAAATACTCCGGAGTATATTTAAGAACCGAGGGGGTAGTGCACAGCCGCATGGGAGACTCAGACCGGTCGTTGCGCCGCATTAGTAGTGAGTAATGAGCAGTCAAATCATAAGCCCCACCTTTCTCAATGTAAGTTGCTCGGAAGAAGCAACCATCAATACGCTCTTCTTTGAATCCGCTCATACTACTCCATCCGTCACTATTTATAGAGCGCGCTTCAGAAAAAGAGAAAATCTCTGAGACCAAGGCGACTAGCGATCGGCCTGAAAAATAGCATTGGCAGTTATAGCATGGCATCTATTACTAGAGGAAATAATGCGTACACACATGCGTGTAGTGCTTCCACCCCGGGTACACACATGCATGCACTTACTCCACTTCGTAGTACTACATTGAGAGAAAATTGCGGTTACCACACCCAAATTAATTGAGCATTAAACCAAACGCGTCTAAAATCTCTCTGGTGGTGGAAATGCATTGAGATAAATGTATCATAATGAAGCGCGCCCTATAAACTGTGACAGAGGGAGGAGTAGTATGAAGGTGCAAAACCCAGGTAAGCATATGGCCAGTCGGTCAATGCACCTCCACTTGGCATATCACTGACATGTGGGACCGGAGTGTGAGCAAACCGATCTCAATTGACGGCAAAATGGCCAACCCGCTGTTCCTTGAGAGAGACGAGGAGCGAGAACACACAGACGGGCTCGCATGGAGGCCAAGATATATTCGAGCATGGTTGATCGATATCATCATTACATGTTGGGCTGCCGTTTTCCGCCCTTCTCCGAAATAAATGTGTACTTTATTAGAGATTAAAAAAAATAAGAGTACAAAGGCTCCACAATGTGGTTCTAGTAGTAGTACTACTCCTACTACTAAACCTTGCGCTTGGCTCTTCGCCTCTTTGTGAAGTCGAACAATGATGGTACTCCGCATTGTAACATCCCAAATTTTCAATTTGGAATGTTTTACAAACATTAGTTAAGCATCTATGCATTTTGTTTGATTTGAGTGGCATTTGGAAATTTCAGAGGCATTTGAGTTTTATTTGATTTTGAATTTGATTTTGGCAATTGAAATTTATTTCAAAAATACCTGACAAATACTTGAGCAAAAGTATGAGAGGAGTAAACATGACACTCCAAAGAAAAAAATGTCAGAAGAAAATATTGCCAAAAAAGTTTGAATTCAAATTTGATTTTATTTGGAATCTACAAAAAATGTTTTTATTTTGTTTCTGTTTTGCCTCTGGAAAAATGTTCACGTTGTAGGATTTATTTTTCTGATTTTATTGATATATATATTTCCTATAGTTGCTGTAGAAAATTAGATTCGGCCATGTTTAGGTTTTTAAAAATTGTTTTATATTAGTTTTAGTCAGATTAGTTTTTCTGCTATAAATTGAGTTAGGATTATTTTATTTTAGTGATTCTTTTTGTCACTGCTTTGTTTTGACCTTGCCTAGCATAGGAATTTATTTGGGCATTTATAGTCTTTATTAAAAATAGTTTTTATGCGAAAACAAGCTTTTCTAGTTTATTTTAGCTTGCTGTTGTTTTCTGTTGTTCTAGTTATTTTTAAATTTTAATTTTCCTATGTTATAATTTATTTTAGATTAGTTTCTGTAGTTACAGAGGGTGAACATTTATTTACAGCAAAATAAAAAGTTTTATTTTAATTTCTTATTAGTTTTGTTTTAGGTATAACAAGAGTTCTATAATAGATATTGGCTTGATTCTTTTTGCACCTAGTTTGTATGCTGTTTTCCTTTATGTTAGTTAGTAAAACCATTGTTTTGGATCTGTAAATAAAAGTGTTAGTAGGTAAAAACTATTTCTTTGTTGAAGCTTGATATGATGGAAACCTTGATTTTGTTTTCCTCTAGTTTTCTTTGATTTTGGTTTGAGTGCTTGTGTGTTTTCCTTCAGTTTGCTGATATGTCATTAGTGAAATACTTATTTGTGCTATTGTTTGACTCGATAGAATTTCCGGAGTGCAAAGCTTGCTATCTCGAGTCGCTAGCGTTTGAAGACCGTCAGCCAGGCAAGTCATTTGATCATGTTGTACAATACCTATGATTTTGTTGCATTAGAATTGTTCCTCCCCACCATGCGTGCAGTAGGAGAATTTTAAGTTATGTTCTTGAGTAGTATCATGAGGTAGGATGACCCCAATACCCCCTTTCCATTGCCCGGGACGATGTAGTTTATTTTGCTATGCTCGTAGACAGGGTTGGTTGACTGATTCATAAGGGAGATGTGAGAGTCAAGATGATGACAACCCCATGACTTCAAGCTCATGATGGACTTCAAATTCAGTACTAGGTGGAGGATGGTTGAAGGGCACCCTGGAGAAATCAGCGGATGGCCGGGATGCATGGAGAAGCGCCATGACATCTTGCGGAAAGCTTCACCCAGCCACGAAGAGACGGATGGATACCCCTTGACCGGAAGCTTACCTGTGCAGCTGCAAGACATTATGGGCTCTGGCTGGGTTGACCTTAGGCGTGACTCTGGACGGACGGTGCCAGCAGATGTAGAAGAACGGTAGGACATGGATGGGTATCGGCAGTGCTCAGAGAAACTCTACGGAAGACCCTGTTTCGTTCATCCTGTCTTCAAATACCAGGCAGTGCGAGGACATAAAGGAGGGAACGATTCTTGCGGGTAAAGTGCACAAGACTCTGCAGAGTAACAACCTAATCGATTAGCCGTGTCCCCGGTTACGGACAAATGAGCCTCTGGAAATTGGAGTATTTTGGAAATCTCGACAGCGAACTTAATAAGTTAATTGAGGGGTTATTTAATAATTGGGATTGAGACATTGGTTGGCGGAACCATCTCAATAACAACCAACATTTTGTAGTAATTGCAAGCAAGTCCTTTGTTATAGGGAAAAATTGGCTTTTTCGCAACAACATAAAACTTAGAGCCCCACAGCCAAATTGCATATAGTGTTAGAAATTTTATTGTTGTTTTCTCTTCATGACTTGCCGGCATATTCTAAATACTGACCTACACGGCTGCAACGTCTCATGTTGCAGAGGAGTTTTCCGACCAGGAGTGAGGCTACGATCCACGCTTGGCGATTGCCCTATGGAGTCGGATGGACTCGCTATTCATCTACGCTTCCGCAACTTATTTAGTTTATTTCTCATGAGTTGGACTTTGTCCAAATTTATTTTATTGTAATAAAGACTCAATATGAGAATCGTGTAATAAATTCAGGTGTGATTGAACTTTGAATCTTTTCATCAATGTACTGTGTGTGCCAGCTGTTGGAAATATGCCCTAGAGGCAATAATAAAAGCATTATTATTATATTTCCTTGTTCATGATAATTGTCTTTATTCATGCTATAATTGTGTTATCCGGAAATCGTAATACATGTGTGAATAACAGACACCGACATGTCCCTAGTGAGCCTCTAGTTGACTAGCTCGTTGATCAACAGATAGTCATGGTTTCCTGACTATGGACACTGGATATCATTGATAACGAGATCACATCATTGGGAGAATGATGTGATGGACAAGACCCAATCCTAAACATAGCACAAGATCGTATAGTTCGTTTGCAAGAGTTTTCCAATGTCAAGTATCTTTTCCTTAGACCATGAGATCGTGTAACTCCCGGATACCGTAGGAGTGCTTTGGGTATGCCAAACGTCACAACGTAACTGGGTGACTATAAAGGTAGACTACGGGTATCTCCGAAAGTGTCTGTTGGGTGACATGGATCAAGACTGGGATTTGTCACTCCGTATGACGGAGAGGTATCACTGGGCCCACTCGGTAATGCATCATCATAATGAGCTCAGAGTGACCAAGTGTCTGGTCATGGGATCATGCATTACGGTACGAGTAAAGTGACTTGCCGTTAACGAGATTGAACGAGGTATTGGGATACCAACGATCGAATCTCGGGCAAGTAACATATCGATAGACAAAGGGAATAGCGTACGGGATTTATTGAATCCTCGACATCGTGGTTCATCCGATGAGATCATCGTGGAGCATGTGGGAGACAACATGGGTATCCAGATCCCGCTGTTGGTTATTGACCGGAGAGTCGTCTCGGTCATGTCTGCTTGTCTCCCAAACCCGTAGGGTCTACACACTTAAGGTTCGGTGACGCTAGGGTTATGAAGATATGTATATGCAGAAACCCGAATGTTGTCCGGAGTCCCGGATGAGATCCCGGACGTCACGAGGAGTTCCGGAATGGTCCGGAGGTAAAGAATTATATATAGGAAGTGCTATTTCGGGCATCGGGACAAGTTTCGGGGTTATCGATATTGTACCGGGACCACCGGAAGGGTCCCGGGGGTCCACCGGGTGGGGCCACCTGTCCCGGGGGGCCACATGGGCTGTAGGGGGTGCGCCTTGGCCTAGATGGGCCAAGGGCACCAGCCCCTATAGGCCCATGCGCCTAGGGTTTCCACCATGGAAGAGTCCATGTGGTGGAAGGCACCCCTAGGTGCCTTGGGGGGGAGGGAAACCTCCCCTTGGCCGCCGCCCCCCTAGTAGATGACATCTACTAGGGCCGGCGCCCCCCTTGGCACCCCTATATATAGTGGGGGGAGAGGAGGGATTTTACACACCAGCCCCTGGCGCCTCCACCTCCCCCCGTTACGTCTCTCCCTCGTAGTCTCGGCGAAGCCCTGCTGCTGTGACGCCCTGCATCCACCACCACGCCGTCGTGCTGCTGGATCTTCATCAACCTCTCCTTCCCCCTTGCTGGATCAATAAGGAGGAGACGTCTCCCGTCCCGTACGTGTGTTGAACGCGGAGGTGCCATCCGTTCGGCGCTGGTCATCGGTGATTTGGATCACGTCGAGTACGACTACATCATCACCGTTCTTTTGAACGCTTCCGCTCGCGATCTACAAAGGTATGTAGATGCATCCAATGACTCGTTGCTAGATGAACTCCTAGATGATCTTGGTGAAACGAGTAGGAAAATTTTTGTTTTCTGCAACGTTCCCCAACAGTGGTATCAGAGCTAGGTCTATGCGTAGTTCTTCTTACGCGAGTAGAACACAATTTGTTGTGGGCGTAGATTTGTCAACTTTCTTGCCGTTACTAGTCCTTTCTTGCTTCAGCGGTATTGTGGGATGAAGCGGCCCGGACCAACCTTACACGTACGCTTACGTGAGACCGGTTCCACCGACTAACATGCACTAGTTGCATAAGGTGGCTGGCGGGTGTCTGTCTCTCCTACTTTAGTTGGAGCGGAATCGATGAACAGGGTCCTTATGAAGGGTAAATAGAAGTTGACAAATCACGTTGTGGCTTTAACGTAGGTAAGAAAACGTTCTTGCTAGAACCCTAATTCAGCCACGTAAAACTTGCAACAACAATTAGAGGACGTCTAACTTGTTTTTGCAAGTGGTTTGTGATATGATATGGCCAAAGTTGTGATGAATGATGAATGATCTATATGTGATGTATGAGATGTTCATGCTATTGTAATAGGAATCACGACTTGCATGTCGATGAGTATGACAACCGGCAGGAGCCATAGGAGTTGTCTTTATTCTTTTATATGACCTGCGTGTCATCAAGAAACGCCATGTAAATTACTTTACTTTATTGCTAAACGCGTTAGCCATAGTAGTAGAAGTAATAGTTGGCGGGCAACTTCATGGAGACACGATGATGGAGATCATGATGATGGAGATCATGGTGTCAAGCCGGTGACAAGATGATCATGGAGCCCCAAGATGGAGATCAAAGGAGCTATGTGATATTGGCCATATCATGTCACGTTTATTTGATTGCATGTGATGTTTATCATGTTTTGCATCTTGTTTAATTAGAACGACGGTAGTAAATAAGGTGATCCCTCATACTAATTTCAAGAAGTGTTCCCCCTAACTGTGCACCGTTGCGACAGTTCGCTGTTTCAAAACACCACGTGATGATCGGGTGTTTTATTCAGACGTTCACATACAACGGGTGTAAGACAGATTTACACATGCAAACACTTAGGTTGACTTGACGAGCCTAGCATGTACAGACATGGCCTCGGAACACGGAAGACCGAAAGGTCGAGCATGAGTCGTATAGAAGATACGATCAACATGAAGATGTTCACCGATGTTGACTAGTCCGTCTCACGTGATGATCGGACACGGTCTAGTTTAACTCGGATCATGTAATACTTAGATGACTAGAGGGATGTCTAATCTAAGTGGGAGTTCATTAATAATTTGATTAGTTGAACTTAATTATCATGAACTTAGTCTAAATATTTTACAATATGTCTTGTAGATTAAATGGCCAACGTAGTCCTCAACTTCAACGCGTTCCTAGAGAAAACCAAGCTGAAAGACGATGGCAGCAACTATACGGACTGGGTCCGGAACCTGAGGATCATCCTCATAGCTGCCAAGAAAGATTATGTCCTACAAGCACCGCTTGGTGACGCACCCGTTCTCCCTGCAGAACAAGATGTTATGAACGCTTGGCAGGCACGTTTCGATGACTACTCCCTCGTTCAGTGCGGCATGCTTTACAGCCTAGAGCCGGGGCTCCAAAAGCGTTTTGAGAGACATGGAGCATATGAGATGTTCGAAGAGCTGAAAATGGTTTTCCAAGCTCATGCCCGGGTCGAGAGATATGAAGTCTCCGACAAATTCTTCAGCTGTAAGATGGAGGAAAACAGTTCTGTCAGTGAGCACATACTCACTATGTCTGGGTTGCATAACTGCTTGACTCAGCTGGGAGTTAATCTCCCGGATGATGCGGTCATTGACAGAATCCTCCAGTCGCTTCCACCAAGCTACAAGAGCTTTGTGATGAACTTCAATATGCAGGGGATGGAAAAGACCATTCCTGAAGTATTTGCTATGCTGAAATCAGCAGAGGTAGAAGTCAGGAAGGAACATCAAGTGTTGATGGTCAATAAAACCACTAAGTTCAAGAAAGGCAAGGGTAAAAAGAACTTCAAGAAGGACGGCAAGGAGGTTGCCGCGCCCGGCAAGCAAGCTGCCGGGAAGAAGCCAAAGAATGGACCCAAGCCCGAGACTGAGTGTTTTATTGCAAGGGAAGCGGTCACTGGAAGCGGAACTGCCCTAAGTACTTAGCGGATAAGAAGGCCGGCAAAACAAAAGGTATATGTGATATACATGTAATTGATGTGTACCTTACTAGTGCCCGTAGTAGCTCCTGGGTATTTGATACCGGTGCAGTTGCTCACATTTGTAACTCAAAGCAGGGGCTGCGGAATAAGTGGAAACTGGCAAAGGACGAGGTGACGATGCGCGTCGAGAATGGTTCCAAGGTCAATGTGATCGCCGTCGGCACGCTACCTCTGCATCTCCCTTCGGGATTAGTTTTAAACCTTAATAATTTTTATTTAGTGCCAGCTTTGAGCATGAACATTGTATCAGGGTCTCGTTTAATTCGAGATGGCTACTCTTTTAAATCTGAGAATAATGGTTGTTCCATTTTTATGAGAGATATGTTTTATGGTCATGCTCCTATGGTGAATGGTTTATTCTTTATGAATCTCGAACGTGATGCTACACATGTTCATAATGTGAGTACCAAAAGAAGTAAGGTTGATAATGATAGTCCCACATACCTGTGGCACTGCCGCCTTGGTCACATAGGTGTCAAACGCATGAAGAAGCTCCATGCTGATGGACTTTTAGAGTCTCTTGATTATGAATCATTTGACACATGCGAACCATGCCTTATGGGTAAAATGACCAAGACTCCGTTCTCAGGAACAATGGAGCGAGCAACCGACTTATTGGAGATCATACATACTGATGTGTGCGGTCCAATGAGTGTTGAGGCTCGCGGTGGCTATCGTTATGTTCTCACCCTCACCGATGATTTAAGTAGGTATGGGTATATCTACTTAATGAAACACAAGTCTGAAACCTTTGAAAAGTTCAAGGAATTTCAGAGTGAGGTTGAAAATCAACGTGACAGGAAAATCAAGTTTCTACGATCAGATCGTGGAGGAGAATACTTGAGTCACGAGTTTGGGGCACACTTAAGAAAATGTGGAATAGTTTCACAACTCACGCCGCCTGGAACACCTCAGCGTAATGGTGTGTCCGAACGTCGTAATCGCACTCTATTAGATATGGTGCGATCTATGATGTCTCTTACCGATTTACCGCTTTCTTTTTGGGGCTATGCTTTAGAGACTGCCGCATTCACTTTAAATAGGGCTCCGTCGAAATCCGTTGAGACGACACCGTATGAATTATGGTTTGGGAAGAAACCTAAGCTGTCGTTTCTAAAAGTTTGGGGATGCGATGCTTATGTCAAGAAACTTCAACCTGAAAAGCTCGAACCCAAATCGGAAAAATGCGTCTTCATAGGATACCCAAAAGAAACTATTGGGTACACCTTCTACCTCAGATCCGAAGGCAAGATCTTTGTTGCCAAGAATGGGTCCTTTCTAGAGAAAGAGTTTCTCTCGAAAGAAGTAAGTGGGAGGAAAGTAGAGCTTGATGAAGTATTACCTCTTGAACCGGAAAATGGCGCAACTCAAGAAAATGTTCCTGAGGTGCCTGCACCGACTAGAGAGGAAGTTAATGACAATGATCAAGATACTTCTGATCAAGCCCCTACTGAAATTCGAAGGTCCACAAGGACACGTTCCACACCAGAGTGGTACGGCAACCCTGTCTTGGAAATCATGCTGTTAGACAACGGTGAACCTTCGAACTATGAAGAAGCGATGGCGGGCCCGGGTTCCGACAAATGGCTGGAAGCCATGAAATCCGAGATAGGATCCATGTATGAAAACAAAGTATGGACATTGACTGACTTGCCCGTTGAGCGGCGAGCCATAGAAAATAAATGGATCTTTAAGAAGAAGACAGACGCGGATGGTAATGTGACCATCTATAAAGCTCGGCTTGTCGCTAAGGGTTATCGACAAGTTCAAGGGGTTGACTACGATGAGACTTTCTCGCCGGTAGCGAAGCTGAAGTCCGTCCGAATCATGTTAGCAATTGCCGCATTCTATGATTACGAAATATGGCAAATGGACGTCAAAACGGCATTCCTTAATGGTTTCCTTAAGGAAGAATTGTATATGATACAGCCGGAAGGTTTTGTCGATCCTAAGAATGCTGACAAAGTGTGCAAGCTCCAACGCTCGATTTATGGGCTGGTGCAAGCATCTCGGAGTTGGAACATTCGCTTTGATGAGATGATCAAAGCGTTTGGGTTTACACAGACTTATGGAGAAGCCTGCGTTTACAAGAAAGTGAGTGGGAGCTCTGTAGCATTTCTCATATTATATGTAGATGACATACTTTTGATGGGAAATGATATAGAACTCTTGGACAGCATCAAGGCCTACTTGAATAAAAGTTTTTCAATGAAGGACCTTGGAGAAGCTGCTTATATATTAGGCATCAAAATCTATAGAGATAGATCAACACGCCTCATAGGTCTTTCACAAAGCACATACCTTGATAAGATATTGAAGAAGTTCAATATGGATCAATCCAAGAAGGGGTTCTTGCCTGTGTTACAAGGTGTGAAATTGAGCTCAGCTCAATGTCCGACCACGGCAGAAGATATAGAAGAGATGAGCGTCATCCCCTATGCCTCAGCCATAGGTTCTATTATGTATGCCATGCTGTGTACCAGACCTGATGTTAACCTTGCCGTCAGTTTGGTAGGAAGGTACCAAAGTAATCCCAGCAAGGAACACTGGACAGCGGTCAAGAATATCCTGAAGTACCTGAAAAGGACTAAGGAAATGTTTCTCATTTATGGAGGTGACGAAGAGCTCGTCGTAAAGGGTTACGTCGATGCTAGCTTCGACACAGATCTGGATGACTCTAAGTCACAAACCGGATACGTGTATATTTTGAATGGTGGGGCAGTAAGCTGGTGCAGTTGCAAGCAAAGCGTCGTGGCGGGATCTACATGTGAAGAGGAGTACATGGCAGCCTCGGAGGCAGCACATGAAGCAATATGGGTGAAGGAGTTCATCACCGACCTAGGAGTCATACCCAATGCGTCGGGGCCGATCAAGCTCTTCTGTGACAACACTGGAGCTATTGCACTTGCCAAGGAGCCCAGGTTTCACAAGAAGACAAGGCACATCAAGCGTCGCTTCAACTCCATTCGTGAAAATGTTCAAGATGGAGACATAGAGATTTGTAAAGTACATACGGACCTGAATATAGCAGATCCATTGACTAAACCTCTCCCTAGAGCAAAACATGATCAACACCAGAATTCTATGGGTGTTCGATTCATCACAATGTAACTAGATTATTGACTCTAGTGCAAGTGGGAGACTGTTGGAAATATGCCCTAGAGGCAATAATAAAAGCATTATTATTATATTTCCTTGTTCATGATAATTGTCTTTATTCATGCTATAATTGTGTTATCCGGAAATCGTAATACATGTGTGAATAACAGACACCGACATGTCCCTAGTGAGCCTCTAGTTGACTAGCTCGTTGATCAACAGATAGTCATGGTTTCCTGACTATGGACACTGGATGTCATTGATAACGAGATCACATCATTGGGAGAATGATGTGATGGACAAGACCCAATCCTAAACATAGCACAAGATCGTATAGTTCGTTTGCTAGAGTTTTCCAATGTCAAGTATCTTTTCCTTAGACCATGAGATCGTGTAACTCCCGGATACCGTAGGAGTGCTTTGGGTATGCCAAACGTCACAACGTAACTGGGTGACTATAAAGGTAGACTACGGGTATCTCCGAAAGTGTCTGTTGGGTGACATGGATCAAGACTGGGATTTGTCACTCCGTATGACGGAGAGGTATCACTGGGCCCACTCGGTAATGCATCATCATAATGAGCTCAGAGTGACCAAGTGTCTGGTCACGGGATCATGCATTACGGTACGAGTAAAGTGACTTGCCGGTAACGAGATTGAACGAGGTATTGGGATACCGACGATCGAATCTCGGGCAAGTAACATATCGATAGACAAAGGGAATAGCGTACGGGATTGATTGAATCCTCGACATCGTGGTTCATCCGATGAGATCATCGTGGAGCATGTGGGAGCCAACATGGGTATCTAGATCCCGCTGTTGGTTATTGACCGGAGAGTCGTCTCGGTCATGTCTGCTTGTCTCTCGAACCCGTAGGGTCTACACACTTAAGGTTCGGTGATGCTAGGGTTATGAAGATATGTATATGCAGAAACCTAAATGTTGTTCGGAGTCCCGGATGAGATCCCGGACGTCACGAGGAGTTCCGGAATGGTCCGGAGGTAAAGAATTATATATAGGAAGTGCTATTTCGGGCATCGGGACAAGTTTCGGGGTTATCGGTATTGTACCGGGACCACCGGAAGGGTCCCGGGGGTCCACTGGGTGGGGCCACCTGTCCCGGGGGGGCACATGGGCTGTAGGGGGTGCGCCTTGGCCTAGATGGGCCAAGGGCACCAGCCCCTATAGGCCCATGCGCCTAGGGTTTCCACCATGGAAGAGTCCATGTGGTGGAAGGCACCCCTAGGTGCCTTGGGGGGGAGGGAAACCTCCCCTTGGCCGCCGCCCCCCCTAGTAGATGCCATCTACTAGGGTCGGCGCCCCCCCTTGGCACCCCTATATATAGTGGGGGGAGAGGAGGGATTTTACACACCAGCCCCTGGTGCCTCCACCTCCCCCCGTTACGTCTCTCCCTCGTAGTCTCGGTGAAGCCTGCTGCTGTGACGCCCTGCATCCACCACCACGCCGTCGTGCTGCTGGATCTTCATCAACCTCTCCTTCCCCCTTGCTGGATCAAGAAGGAGGAGACGTCTCCCGTCCCGTACGTGTGTTGAACGCGGAGGTGCCGTCCGTTCGGCGCTGGTCATCGGTGATTTGGATCACGTCGAGTACGACTACATCATCACCGTTCTTTTGAACGCTTCCGCTCGCGATCTACAAAGGTATGTAGATGCATCCAATGACTCGTTGCTAGATGAACTCCTAGATGATCTTGGTGAAACGAGTAGGAAATTTTTTGTTTTCTGCAACGTTCCCCAACACCAGCATGATCTTGGGATGGTACAACTACACAGAGACTTGACCGATTTTGGGTCGAGTCGCTACAGAGATGGTATCAGAGCACACGCTGACCGTAGGACGTAACCCTAGGATCGGAAAGCCATAGGAAGAAACTATTTTATTTTATGTCCTTATCATTCCGTAATACTCCCCTGTTCATTTCTGACTTCTCTCCGATTTCAACATTCTAGATGGCCATCAAGTTCATCCCAGTTCTGCTCCCGGAGTTTTGCCAGCCAGATGAGACAATGCTTTTCGGCAGGAGGCTGGTCCAGATCACCAAGGAATTGAAGATTGCTCTACCGTCTATCACCGGGACCCCTATCATGGCATTTCCAGAAGACCGTCATTATAGGATTAAGGTGCACATACCAGGGAGAACTTTTGGAAGCCTCTCAGCGCCCGTTGACTTCAAGTTCACTGCTCCCACTTGGATACTCGGGAGAGACATAGCAGTTCATAGTGCACATGGACGCATCCAGGAGGAATACATGACCGAGCTTGTTGGATCAGACCACACCATGATTTCTCGCAGGACTGCAGATGGAGAGATTATCTGCACCATAGATGACGACTCCGTTCGCTCATATGTCCAAGACTTGGAGGCTCGCATCAGGGCTCTAGAGATTCAGATGCGTAGGAGCTTGAAGACGGTCCAAAAGTTGCATCTTTGTGAAATTGAACTAGAGGATGCAGCACGTGAAGCCCACTATGAGCATGAGGATGAAGTCAAGAATTTTATGGAAAGACTCGAGGACCGGAAGAAATATATTGCCACACTGGAGGAGAAGATGGATCTGGGAAAAGACCTTTTCCCAAGTGGAGATGATGGACCTCTCGTGAGCAATGACCAGGATTATGAAGAGAGCTCCACCGAAGGAAGCCGCAAGAGGAGACGCCGCACCAGAGGACGACGCACCAGAGGACGCAGGGATAATTGATGAAGACATTTAGTCGACCACCATGTTATTTTATTTTCGTCGATCAGTTAGGCCATTATTTTCGATTAGTCGTGAGATCTTGTAATCCGAGTTTGAACCTTGCTTGAGATGAATGAATAAATGATTGGTGTGATTGTGTTTGTGCATTCATTTGGGTAGTGCTATTTTCTCATTAGACCCTTGTTCTATTCTAATTTCTCATCCACTCCATAACACCAGATGCCTCCGAGACGTGACCCCGGTTTCACTTTCCCGCCGGAGCTCACCCAGCTGATTCAACAGCAGAATGCCTTAATGCAAATGCTCATCCAAAACCAAGGCAACAACAACAACAATCCACCACCACCACCCCATGTCGATAACCTGTCTCAGCTGGAGCCATGAGTCTGAAGAATCGTGAGTTCCACAATTTACGCCAGGGGAAGCATACTGTGGGGCAGTATGTGGATGAGTTCAGCAAATTATCTCGATATGCCCCAGATGATGTGGCCACAGATGCCGCAAAACAGGAGAAGTTTCTTGAAGGACTCAATGATGAGTTGGGAATGCAGCTAATGGTGGCTACCTTCAACAACTACCAGGAGCTGGTAGACAAGGCCACTATACTTGAAGGCAAGCAGCAGCAGATTGAAAGCCGCAAGCGGAAATATAGCCAGGGAAAGTACAACTCCGAAGCTCAGCAGAAGCCCTGCTATGCCCCATACTCGGGAGGACATAACCATCACACCCATGGAGGACACAATCATGGAGGGAATGGGAACAATCGCAATCACGACAACAACCCCAAGTTAGGCAATGGAGGCAACGACAACCAGCACCGTCCTGCTCCGACTCAGAAGGATCTGAGTCATATCACCTGTTTCAAGTGCCAGAAGACATGACACTATGCCACCGACTGCCCGGAGGCCAAGCAGAGGAATGGAAACGGCAACGGCGATGGAAGCTCAGTAAAGAATCCCAACCCTTTTCCTCGTGCTCAGGTGAATCACATTGACGTGGAGGACGTCTATGTTCAGCCAGAAACTGTGGTTGGTAAGTTTTTATTAAATTCACGTCCAGTATTGGTACTCTTTGATTCCGGTGCAACGCATTCATTCATATCAAGGGTAGTTATGGAAAAGTATGGGTTGCCCACTAGGACCCTTAGAACCCCGATCCAAGTCACTTCTCCAGGAGGAGAGATGATGGCAGGCTTAGGCTGTCATTCAACCCTCAACATCGGAAATCATGATTTTCCCGTAGACCTCATAGTCTTAGAATCCCAGGGATTGGACGTGATACTAGGCATGGACTAGTTGACGAAGTTTGAAGGGAACATCGACTATGCCCGCAAGACGATTTTGCTCACCACCTCAGAGCAGAAGAGGATCAAGTATGTATCCAGACGCACACCGATAAAGAAGCGGGTGAATTCCCTCATGGGAGTGGTTCAGGAGGAAGTGCCTGTAGTACAGGATTTTCCAGATGTATTTCCGAAAGAATTACCAGGAATGCCACCGGATAGAGAAATGGAATTTTTGATCGAGTTATTACCTGGCACAGCCCCAATATCCAAGAGACCTTATCGGATGCCCCCGAATGATTTGGAAGAGATCAAACAGCAGATCAAGGAATTATTGGAGAAAGGATATATTCCTCCAAGTTCATCACCTTAGGGAGCCCCAGTTCTTTTGGTAGAGAAGAAGGATGGAACCCTAAGAATGGTTGTAGATTATCGTTCATTGAACGACGTGACCATCAAGAATAAGTACCCTCTACCGATGATTAGTGATTTATTTGATCAGCTAGTCGGAGCCAAAGTATTTTCCAAGAATGATCTTCGATCAGGGTATCACCAGCTGAAGATTCATGAACAGGATATACCCAAAACAGCCTTCACCACCAGGTATGGTTTATATGAGTATACCGTGATGTCATTCGGATTGACTAATGCCCCTGCGTATTTCATGAGCATGATAAACAAGGTATTTATGGAATATCTGGACAAGTTTGTCGTGGTGTTCATCGATGACATATTGGTTTTCTCCAAGAGCGAGGAAGAGCACAAGGAACACCTGCGTCTAGTCCTGGAGAAACTCCAAGAACATCAGTTATATGCCAAGTTCAGCAAATGTGAATTTTGGTTGAAGGAAGTCGGATTCCTCGGACATGTTATTTCAGGAGAAGGAATAGCAGTCGACCCCACCAAGGTTGAATCGGTCACCAACTAGCAGTCCCCCACCTCAGTCAAGGAGATCCGCAGTTTTCTCGGACTCGCAGGATATTATCGGAGATTTATTGAGAATTTCTCCAAGATTGCTAAACCCATGACCGAGCTGTTGAAGAAAGAAACCAAGTACATTTGGACCGAGGAGTGTGAAGCCAGTTTTCAGGAGTTGAAGAAACGTCTGGTTACAGCCCCAGTACTCATTTTGCCGGACATACACAAGGATTATCAGGTGTATTGTGACGCTTCTCGTCAAGGACTCGGAGGAGTGCTCATGCAGGAAGGAAAAGTTGTAGCTTATACCTCCAGACAGCTATGACCTCACGAGATGAATTATGCCACCCACGATTTGGAGTTAGCAGCCGTAGTGCACGCACTCAAGACCTGGAGACATTTCCTTGTCGGAAATAGTTGTGATGTTTACACGGATCATAAGAGCTTGAAGTACATTTTCACGCAGAAGGAGTTGAACCTCAGACAAAGGAGATGGCTTGAATTGATCAAGGACTATGATATGAAATTGCATTATCACCCAGGGAAAGCAAACGTTGTAGCAGATGCCTTGAGCCGTAAAAGCCATGTGAACACCCTCATAGCTGGAGGATTACCTCAGAATTTAGCCGACGATCTCAGAGATCTCCGATTGGAAATAGTACCAAGAGGATTTGTCGCCACTTTGGATATTCAGTCCACTCTGACCGAAAAGATCCATGAAGCGCAGAAGACGGACAAGGAAATTGCAGAGATAAAGGAAAAGATGAGTAACGGAAAGGCTAAAGGTTTTCGTGAAGACGAGCACGGAACTTTATGGTTTGAGGATCGTATCTATGTGCCTAATGACCCAGAGGTCAGGAAGTTAATTTTTCAGGAGGCCCATGACTCACCGTACTCGATTCACCCAGGCAACACCAAGATGTATCTAGACTTGAAGGAAAGTTTCTGGTGGGCAGGTATGAAGAAGGACATTGCCGAGTACGTAGCAGTATGCGATGTTTGTCAGCGAGTAAAGGCGGAACATCAGAAGCCGGCAGGGTTACTTCAACCACAGCCGATTACCGAGTGGAAATGGGAAAAACTTGGAATGGATTTTATCACCTGATTACCTAGGACCCGTTCAGGTTATGACTCCAACTGGGTAGTGGTTGATCGCTTGACCAAGGTAGCCCATTTCATTCCCGTAAAGACTACATATACCAGCGCTAAGTTAGACAAGATATACATGACCAGGATCGTATGTCTGCATGGAGTTCCGAGAAGTATCGTGTCAGATAGAGGAACGCAATTTACCTCAAAGTTTTGGAATCAGTTGCATGAAACTTTGGGTACGAGGCTGGAGTTCAGTACAGCTTTTCATCCACAGACAGATGGACAGACCGAAAGAGTCAACCAGATTCTGGAGGACATGTTGAGAGCGTGTGTGCTAGACTACGGGTCTAGGTGGGATGACAATTTGCCATACACAGAGTTCTCGTACAACAACAGCTATCAGACCAGTCTAAAGATGGCCCCTTTCGAAGCTCTATACGGCAGGAGGTGCAGAACACCATTGTTGTGGGATGGTGTTGGAGACCGAAAACTTTTTGGTCCCGATCTTATCAGAGACTTCAAAGAGAAAGTCAAGCTGATTCGAGATAGACTCAAGATAGCGCAGCCAAGACAGAAGAGTTATACCGACAGTAAACGCAAGGAGATAACGTATGAAGTTGGAGATCGAGCATATCTCCGTGTGTCCCCACTTCATGGAATCAAGAGATTTGGGGTTAAAGGAAAATTAGCACCCAGGTTCATTGGCCCCTACAAAATCCTCAAACGCAGAGGAGAAGTTGCGTATAAGATGGAATTGCCAGAAGGATTGTCAGGAGTTCACGATGTCTTTCACGTATCCCAGCTGAAGAAATGCCATGCCGAGATGGCCGATATTCCTCTGAGAGACACAGTGCCCCTAGAGGCCATACAGCTGGATAGTGATCTGACTTATGAGGAGAAACCCGTCAGAATTCTTGAGACTGCGAACAGAGTTACCCGCAGCAAGATCATCAAATTTTGCAAGGTTCTGTGGAGCCACCACTCTGAGGAGGAAGCCACCTGGGAGCGAGAAGAAGATCTTCGGTGAGACCACTTGCACCTATTTGCTAGCCAACCCGAATCTCGAGGCGAGATTCATCTTAAGGTGGGTAGGTTTGTAACATCCCAAATTTTCAATTTGGAATGTTTTACAAATATTAGTTAAGCATCTATGCATTTTGTTTGATTTGAGTGGCATTTGTAAATTTCAGAGGCATTTGAGTTTTATTTGATTTTGAATTTGATTTTGGCAATTGAAATTTATTTCAAAAATACCTGACAAATACTTGAGCAAAAGTATGAGAGGAGTAAACATGACACTCCAAAGAAAAAATGTCAGAAGAAAATATTGCCAAAAAAGTTTGAATTCAAATTTGATTTTATTTGGAATCTACAAAAAATGTTTTTATTTTGTTTCTGTTTTGCCTCTGGAAATATGTTCACGTTGTAGGATTTATTTTTCTGATTTTATTGATATATATATTTCCTATAGTTGCTGTAGAAAATTAGATTCGGCCATGTTTAGGTTTTTAAAAATTATTTTATATTAGTTTTAGTCAGATTAGTTTTTCTGCTATAAATTGAGTTAGGATTATTTTATTTTAGTGATTCTTTTTGTCACTGCTTTGTTTTGACCTTTCCTAGCAGTAGGAATTTATTTGGGCATTTATAGTCTTTATTAAAATAGTTTTTATGTGAAAACAAGCTTTTCTAGTTTATTTTAGCTTGTTGTTGTTTTATGTTGTTCTAGTTATTTTTAAATTTTATTTTTCCTATGTTATAATTTATTTTAGATTAATTTCTGTAGTTACAGAGGGTGAACATTTATTTACAGCAAAATAAAAAGTTTTATTTTATTTTCTTATTAGTTTTCTTTTAGCTATAACAGGAGTTCTATAATAGATATTGGCTTGATTCTTTTTGCACCTAGTTTGTATGCTGTTTTCCTTTATGTTAGTTAGTAAAACCATTGTTTTGGATCTGTAAAGAAAAGTATTAGTAGGTTAAAACTATTTCTTTGTTGTTGCTTGATATGATGGAAACCTTGATTTTGTTTTCCTCGAGTTTTCTTTGATTTTGGTTTGAGTGCTTGTGTGTTTTCCTTCAGTTTGCTGATATGTCATTAGTGAAATACTTATTTGTGATATTGTTTGACTCGATAGAATTTTCGGAGTGCGAAGCTTGCTATCTCGAGTCACTAGCGTTTGAAGACCGTCAGCCAGGCAAGTCATTTGATCATGTTTTACAATACCTATGATTTTGTTGCATTAGAATTGTTCCTCCCCACCATGCATGCAGTAGGGGAATTTTAAGTTATGTTCTTGAGTAGTATCATGAGGTAGGATGACCCCAATTCCCCTTTCCATTGCCCGAGATGATGTAGTTTATTTTGCTATGCTCATAGACGGGGTTGGTTGAGTGATTCATAAGGGAGATGTGATAGTCAAGATGATGGCAACCCCATGACTTCAAGCTCATGATGGACTTCAAAATCACTACTGGGTGGAGGACGGTTGACGGGCACCCTGGAGAAATCAGTGGATGGCCGGGATGCATGGAGAAGCGCCATGACATATTGCGGAAAGCTTCACCCAGCCACGAAGAGACGGATGGATACCCCTTGACCGGAAGCTTACCTGTGCAGCCGCAAGCCATTATGGGCTCTGGCTGGGTTGACCTTAGGCGTGACTCTGGAAGGACGGTGCCAGCGGATGTAGAAGAACGGTAGGACATGGATGGGTACTAGCAGTGCTCAGAGAAACTCTACGGAAGACCCTGTTTCGTTCATCCCGTCTTCAAACACTAGGCAGTGCGAGGACATAAAGGAGGGAATGATTCTTGCAGGTAAAGTGCACAAGACTCTGCAGAGTAACAACCTAATCGATTAGCCATGTCCCCGGTTACGGACAAATGAGCCTCTAGAAATTGGAGTATTTCGGAAATCTCGACACCGAACTTAATAAGTTAATTGAGGGGTTATTTAATAATTGGGAATGAGACATTGGTTGGCGGAACCATCTCAATAACAACCAACATTTTGTAGTAATTGCAAGCAAGTCCTTTGTTATAGGGAAAAATTGGCTCTTTCAAAACAACATAAAACTTAGAGCCTCACAGCCAAATTGCATATAGTGTTAGAAATTTTATTGTTGTTTTCTCTTCATGACTTGCCGACATATTCTAAAATGACCTACACGGCTGCAACGTCTCATGTTGCAGAGGAGTTTTACGACCAGGAGTGAGGCTACGATCCACGCTTGGCGATTTCCCTATGGAGTCGGATGGACTCGCTATTCGTCTACGCTTCCGCAGCTTATTTAGTTTATTTCTCATGAGTTGGCCTTCGGCCGAATTTATTCTATTGTAATAAAGACTCGATATGAGAATCGTGTAATAAATTCAGGTGTGATTGAAGTTTTAATCTTTTCATCAATGTACTGTGTGTGCCAGCATGATCTTGGGATGGTACAGCTACACAGAGACTTGTCCGATTTTGGGTCGGGTCGCTACACGCATGTTCGTTACTAGTATAGTGTTTGCCTCTGGCAATCTGACACCTAATGAACTGATGCATGTCCACCGCCCGGGCGACGGTACGTTGCATTAGTCAAAAGGCGTAAGCGAGCTTCACCTTGTCCTGCAAGCTTCTCCTCGTTCTACGAGTTGACGGGACACACCAACAAGTAGTGCTAGTCCACACTCCTCCTTTCCGGTTAATATGGCTTAATATTTTTTGCGGGTAAATGAGAGAGCTTTATTCATATATAAGCATTCTTAGGACGATCAACCAAGACACTGGTCACTAGGAAGCGAGGTACTCCGCAAAAAACAAGTAGGAAGCGAGGTGTTTCATCAAGCCAGCTCTCGGCCACATTCAAAGTGGAGCAATCACGGTTCGCACAAAGATGCGTCGCAAGGTTTGCTGACCTGTTTACATGCTGAATAACAAACAAAGAGGAAATATTACCGAGCGCTCCTATTTGTAATAGGATATGAGCCATAATTAAGCGAGAATTGTGGCGAGTGTTCCATGCAATCAACTTCCATTATCACATGCGAGGACCCTCGAAGAGAACCAAATGTGTTGAAGATTGCTTTATCACATTTTAAAAATATAATAAGAGTGCAGACGCTCCTCCATACGGTTCCTAGTACTAGTATAGTACATACCTCTATAGACTATATTAGTAGTACTAGTACTAGTAAACTTTGCGCTTGGCTGTTCGCCTCTTCGGGAAGTGCAACAATAATAGTACTAGTACAGTGTATGCTTCTGGCAATCTGACACCGAATTAATACGCTTATTGCACTCAATATATACATTTTCCGGTGTTTATACGGTCACTAGCTCACCTTGGTTGAGCATGTGTGTGCATGCACGTGTAGGTTGAGCACTTGAGCGTGACCGTGTGTGTTCCGTCGTGTGCTCGGATATGCATGCATTAGGGCGTCACGCGTGTTTTTGCGTCCATGTGTACGTGTGACTGTTGCATACATGTAGGGGGAGTACGTGTAGGGGCCACTAAAGGATCAGTCAAATCACACAGTAAGTTAGTCAGAAGAAGCAACCATCATTTCACTCTTCAATGACACGTACGCAATATAAAATGGTTGATATGGAGAGAAAAAGAAAACCACTATATATACACTAGCAGGAGCCTAAGCTACAAGCCTGCTTGCTTGGGATGCTCTCTTCACAAGCATAGAACGACGGTGGCCACACCGCTGGTCACATATCCGGCCTGATCCCGCAGCCGAGGAAGGGAACAATGTTCTGCGTAGACGCGGTCGACATCGGCGAGGGAGAAAATCCATAGTCGGTGCGTCCCAATCGGGGGTCACCGCGGTATGGGTTGATGCCGCGTCCCAACCGCCCTTCTAGCTACAGCCCGACGTCCATTTTGAAAATATTAGTGCATGTCAACAAAAATTATACTAGTATCGCTGTTCCGTTTCAAAAAAAAGCATATAACCTGTTACTTCTTACCCAAAGGATCTTTATACCCAACAGACACAAAATATCCATTTGACTGTTCGAAATTACTTTCACTGCTGATCTAACGTCGAGGTAATTGCTGCATCGCCACCAAAACCCACCATCTCTGAAGCTAAAGTAGACCGAGCTAACCCCTATATTAGCATATTACTAAGATAAACAGAAGGCACTGTAGAATCATTTAGGACGTGAGCTTGTCAATCTGAATGTGGAGGGACACCAGCTTAGCCCCAGCCAGCAACTTGGGCGGAACCGTGAAGTAGGTCAGCTCCTCCACGGCGACGTTGCCGGGATCCCTGCTGCTTGTCACCTCCATTTCCACCATGACAACGTCGGTCCTGCCTTTGGGCTCCCACGGCGGGCCATTCGCCCATAGCTTGGCCACGTAGTGCGGCAATGGGGATGCCCCCACTCTGATGCAGACGACCGACATGGCGATAGGCGCACCGATGTCGAGCACGCAGCCGACCAAGAAAAACGCGCGGCCGTCCTCCTCCACGAACAGCAAGATCCGTGGCTCCGACAGTGGCACTTGCAGCTGGAGCGCCTTGCCATACTGGATCCTGTGCATGGGCATGGGATGCACGGTGCTGATGTGGTGGGAGAGCACCGGCGGCGGGCCTTCGTAGCTATAGACGGGCATGGGGCATTTGCAGGGCACGAGCGGACACATGCTCTGGTGATCAGCGAGCTTGTGGTAAGTGACATAGAGCCCACATCCTTCGTGCGGGCACTCCACCATCACCGAGGAGAGGACGACGTCCACCGCCGTGTTCCGCACGTCGAAGCCACCGCCGCGCTCGCACTTTTGGCACTGCCGTTGGTTCCCGGGGCGCTCGACGAGGCAGTCCGCGCAAGACAGGTGCCCTCCCTTGAATTGCACAAATCAATCAAACAACACATCAATCAAAAAACATGTACCTTGCTCGATCAGCCGAACGTACGAGGTGTATTCGAACCTCATACACTAGATGCTTCAAGGGGCAGAGGCACAAGGGGCAGTGGAGCAAGGTGAGGTCCATCGAGACCATAGAGAGCTCCATCGTCGGGTCCTGTTCCGTCTGCATGATCTCGCCCTCCTCGTGCACAACCATCTCTCCCTTTATTAGGGTCGGGGCATTACAAAGCTTTACCGTCACATATTCATACTACTTCAAGGTGCATTAAATGAACACATGCAAGTATCAACAGGAGAGTCATGGCATGCATGCATGCATCATAATTAAAGCATCGGTAAATGCAAATTATTGAAATATCGAGTGTAGTGCTTTGATGTGTCGTGTCAACTCATACAAGACCGAGAAGTTTGATTACTACAACTCCCGCTCGCCTTAACCGCGCCTGCCTTTGGCTGCATGACAGGTTGGCCACCGACATGTTGGGCCCACCTATCATGGACGCAAAGGCAGGAGCAGTAAGTCAATGAAGCTGCGTCCCTCCCTCGCCCATGAGCGTGGTGGCTGGCAGGACTAGGAGAAGCTTTTTTGTTCGCTACACGCTCTTCCTCCCGTACGCGTTGGACATGCAGCAGTTTAATCGGTGTCAGATGGCCAGAAGCATACTACAATACTCCTCCACTTCAATAGTACTCCCAAAGAGGCGAAGAGCCAAGCGCAGCCCAGACGCTTGTGTGGAAGTTTCATGTGTAGAGTAGTCTAGGATAGCGCATACCGTGCCTGTAAGCTTAAAATCTTTGGTGTTGGCTCCATGCTATATTTTCTTGATTAAAATAATCTTCTGGCCCTACCTGTCATCCTTGTGATTCTAGTTTGCACGCTCATCTGGTCAAGACAGGAATATATATTTTAATTTGTGGTGGGGTAAATGTTAGAGGCCGCAGCAAATGGAGTATTGTACACTGCGGGTCTTTCAGCGTCAACTCGTACAACAAGGAGAAGCTTGATTTTACTACTACACGCCTTCTCCCTCGCCCATGCGCGCAGTGGCTCGCAGATGAGGACAGGCTTTTGCTTATAGTACTACAACAAGCTATCACTCCCGCTCGCGGTGGACGGACATGCAGCAGTGGATTCGATACTGTAGAAGCAGTAGTAGTAACATCATTGTTCGTCTTCTCGAAGAGGCGAAGATCCAAGTGCAACCTGAACGTGGCAGTTGCGAACCTTGGAGCACGCATATAGCTAGGCTCACTATTGTAGTACTCCCTCCGTCCGGAAATACTTGTCATCAAAATGAATAAAAGGGGATGTATCTAAATGTATATTAGTTCTAGATACATTTTTTTAATCCATTTTGATGACAAGTATTTTCGGACGGAGGGAGTACTTGCTAGTATAGCCCTATAAACCAGAAAGGAGAATTTTCCTTTCTAGAGATTTCAACAAGTGACTAGACTACACCGAGACGGAGTACATATGGAGCAAAATGAGTGAATCTACACCGTAAATAAATACGTAGTTCTCTCGTTTTCCTCTCGGCCTTGGTCGCGGTGCACAATATTGAGTATACTAGTACTATCATCTTGAAATTTATGAAGTCACCATAGGCACCTCATCATCAACGGGAACGTCTCCTGACACGCGATAGACACGAGCGGCAGTCGCCTCCATAGGTGCTTCAATGCCAAGGAGGGAGAGGGTAGCGGTTCCAGAGACGTTGAACAGTCAATGATGCATCCTCAAATTACTCTACATGCAGAGGGAATTAATTGGAGAAGCAGAATAGAGCCAGCACGACGTGAATGCAACAGAGTTTGGATTCTGATATAAAGGCGCCCCACCACTCCAATCAATCTACTCCTTAGTCTTTGCGCAACACTGCTCACTCCAATCCAAGACCAAGTGACCAGAAGCCAGAAGCACCTATGGAGGCGATGGTCGTGAGCGGCAGTTGGCTGTGCCAAATCATCCAAGGCACCAGCCTGCGCGCATCGCACAGCGTTTCCAGACAGTGCTGGCTACCACCGGCATCGTAGCCCTCGCCGACGCCGGCTTCGCCTCTCGCATGGATGACATGATGGTCAACTCCATCCGCAAGTTCGCCGCCGTCAAGAAGCATGTAGCGAAAGATCCTACTAGTCCTACCAGCCACCACGCTCATGCGCGAGGGAGGGACGCAGCTTCATTGACTTACTTCTCCTGCCTTTGCGTCTATGGCAGGTGGTTGGCCCACCTGTCATGCAGCCAAAGTCAGGTGCAGTTAAGGCACCGGAGCTCAGTCCGCGAGGGAGAGGGCGTTGTAGTAATCAAACTTCTCGGTCTTGTACGAGTTGACGCGACACATCAAAGCACTGCACTCGATATAAGTCTTTTTACACATTTCAAATGGACTACTACATACAGATGTGTGTAGACATATTTTTCTTCGTATGTAGTCACTTGTTGCAATCTCTAAAAAGACTTATATTTGGAAATGGAGGGAGTACAACGCATGCATGCATGCCGTGACTTCCCTTTTGATACTTGCATGTGTTGATTTGATGCACCTTGCCAAATTTTGACTATAAATTTAACTAACCAAATTTTCATGCATGTCACAAAAAATTACGGGGTTGTTTGGATTGTGACTATGTTTGTCTTATGTTGCCATATTATTTTTCCCACACTTGCCACACTTTCCTAACTTGAGTTTCTCAAATTGTTAGACACACTTTGGCTTGCCTAAGGGAATCTTGCCACACTTTTTGTGTCTATGACATGTGGGGTTCACTGCTAATAAAAAAATCTTGTCTTAGGTGTGGCTAATAAAAAAGACTTATATTTAGGAACATAGGGAGTAGAAAATATAAATAATAATGCATGTTGGGGCAACCCACTTTCCGATTATTTTAGCCGTGGGCTTGTTCACAATTTTTACGAGGAGGTGGTTGTTCATTTAATGGAGGGACTTGTACCAGACTTGAACGATACAAAGTGCAACCTGGCACACCATAACACCACTTGGAACAAGCGAGTAGCTATCTCAAAAAACAATCAACAACTAAAATAAACGGTGACCTGGCACGTAGTACACAATTTTAAACGATTGTTTTGATGGCGTGAAAAAGGAAAACTACCCCACTACGTATATATAGGCTGGAGCCTCCGCGCTTGCTTGCTAGGGTTGCTCTATTCACACACTCTCATCCTGTCCAGATCTAAACAAGATAGGGGTGGTAACACTGTCTTTCTCCCTTCAAAAAACACCGTCTTTCTATCCTCACCGTGGGTTACAGATCCGGACGTATCCCCCTCTGCCGGTGAAGGGGGGGAGGGGTAGCATTTAGGCCGTCGACAGCGACGGAGGAGACCCACTGCCAGCCACACCGTTATCTCTGGCCGAACACCGGTGCGGGAGGTCCTCCGATCCCTTCGTCGTTTCCCTAGTGTGGGCGGATCCGGCCTCCCGCTGCCGACCTATCCACATCCCGACGACCTTCAGGTATATATTCCTTCGAAACCGCCTTAGCTCTACTTCCCCAGCTTGCTATGTCACTACATGTGCATCATTTTCTACCTCCCAGCCCCTCTCAATCGGATGGTCCAACGCCACCTATTTTTCTTCTTCTATTGTTAGAGGTAAAGCTAATTCATGGAGTCGAATCTTGTACTTGGTTCAAACAAGTAGGGGCTGTTTGGTTTGTGACTAACTTTGCCAAAGGTTGCCACATCTAAGGTGTAACGCCCCAAGACCGATGTGCCAGGTGTCGTCCAGTTATTCGCTGTTGTCGCCTTGTCATTGTTTGCGTGTCATGCATCGCATATCATGTCATCATGTGCATTTCTTTTGCATACATATTCGTCTCATGCATCCGAGCATTTTCCCCGTTGTCCGTTTTGCAATCCGGCGCTCTGTTCTCCTCCGGTGGTCATTTCTACCTTTCTTTCATGTGTGGGGATTAAACATTTCCGGATTGGACCGAGACCTGCCAAGCGGCCTTGGTTTACTACCGGTAGACCGCCTGTCAAGTTTCGTACCATTTGGACTTCGTTTGATACCCCAACGGTTAATCGAGGGACCGAAAAGACCTCGTGTGTGCTGCAGCCCAACACCCTTTCAATTTGGCCCAAAACCCACCTAAACCCTCTCCATCCTCTCGGTCGTTCGATCACGATCGCGTGGCTGAAAACCGCACTCATTTGGACTCTCCTAGCTCCCTCTACCTACAAATATGTGATCCCCTCCAAAATCCCGCAGTCCAAACCCAAAAACTCCTCCTCTCGCGCCGCCGGACGCGTCCACGCCACGCCGGACGTGTCCATCGCCCGCCGCCACGTCGCTCGGTCAATGGGAGCGCGCCACCTCAGCATCCCCGCCGCCTCAGCCACTCATGCTTCGCCACCTCAGCCGCGACCACGCCCCACTTCGCCGTACCACCCGCCGGCCCGTGGGGCCCGAGGCAGGCCCGCCCGGGCCCGGATCCGCCGCCGCACTCGCGCGCCCCGCGCGCCCGTTCGCAACCGCCGCCGCCCGAGCGCCGCTGCTCTCGCCGCCGGCCGCCGCCTCCACCGTGCAGCTTCGCCGCTGCCGCCGCGCCTCCCCGCGCCGCCACACTTGCTCGGCCCCGCCCCCTCCTCTTCAGGCCGGCCGTCGCCTCACCTCTACCCGGCCGAGCCGCTCGGCCCCGCCTTTTCCCTTCGCCGGAGCTGCCGCCCGCGCTCTTGACGCCGGCCTCGCCGGAGTTCCAACCTCGCCGGAGCTCCTCTCCGGTCAGATCCGGAGAAGATGGATCAGATCCACCAAGTCCACCAACCAAACTCGTGCCCTCGTCCCAGATCCACCCCGTCCCGGAACCGCTCCGTCCCGCGTTGACTTTTCGCGGAGGTATAAAACCACTAAGTCCCCGAAATTCCCAGATCCATATGCCCATGTTCTTCATGCCGTAACTTTGTACCCGTAGCTCTGATTCATGCATATAGCATATCAAAATGTTCGTCTCAGAGAGTACATCATTTCATTCCACTGCATCATTTTCATTTGAGTTCATCTTGATGCCCAAAATGCTGTTAGAAGTAGGCTACTTGAGATAGTTGTCAGATCTGCTGCTCCATTTAGATATTTGTCATTTTTACCATGATTATTGTGTGCATGATATGCCCATGAGCTCTACATATGTTTTGTTAAGGGTTTTGCCATCTTTCCAGAGGTGCAACCCATGTATTTTTTTGATATGTGTTGTGACTAGCACAAGCTTGCAAAGTGGTTGACTTGGTAATTCTGATTTCAGGGACTTAGCAATTCCACTAAGTCCTTGAGCTGTTTATCCCATGTTGCCATATGTTCATGTTGTTTTCTAGTGATCCGTGCCTATTTTGAGGATGATCAGTAAGGATGTTTTGTTAATATTGTAGTGCTCTATCCATCCATGTCTTTTTTTGCAATTATGGAGCACCCTAGCTTGAGTCAATCGAGCTCTACTTTTGCTACTTTGTGAATCTGGGCAGATTGTCAACTTGTTTGCAATTTTGCCGATGATGTTGTGGTTGATCCGTGCATGCTATGCTATTGTTCTTGCCATGTCTAGCTTGTTTTTTGTGTGTTCTTAATGGGTGTATGCTTAGCTTATCATGACTTGCTCTGTATTGAGTGCATCGAGCTCGTAAACATGCCTACTTGAGTTATGTTTCAGCATGTGCCAGTTTTCACAAAATCTGAAAACTGATTATGTTTTTGCTATGTTCACATGCTTGCAATTGTACTTTCTGATCCCTTTTGGCTCAAGGTCACTAAGGGACTTTTGTTAAGATCTTTGAGTAGCTCCATGCCATGCTTTACTTTGCCATGATCAGGTCCTGTAGCATGTAGTTTTCATGCTCCGAAGAGTGCTATCTAGTCTGAAATTCCAGACAAGTGTTAATTTCACTAAGTCTGAAATCTGTTTGCCATATGCATTTTTGCCATGCTTGTTTGAACCTGTTAATGGATGAATTGGCCATAACTCAGTGCTAGACTTTTGTTAAGCATCTTGAATGCATCCCTGCCATGTATTTTGTTGCCATGTTTGGGTGTTGTAACATGTTCATCTCATTGCATTTAGATGGCTACTTGCTGTAAATTGCAGACCAGAGTCATATTTGAATTGCTTGCCTTTTCCAAACCGTAACTCCGATTCCGGTGTTCTTTATATCGTTTTCAAGCAATTTCATCTCATCTTTCCAGTGGCACACTTGGTTTTCCAAGTTGAGGCCAGGTTCATGCATTCCTTGTCCAATCATGCATATGCATCGCATACCGCATCCCGCATATCATGTCATGTTCATGTGGTGGTTGTTTACTAGGTTGTTTGCTCTTTTCCGGTGTTGCTTCTTCGGGTTGGTTCCGATAACATCGTGTTGTGAGGATTCGTTCGTCTACATCCGTTTGTCTTCGTCATGGACTCGTTCTTCTTCCTTGCGGGATTTCAGGCAAGATGATCATACCCTCGAAATCACTTCTATCTTTGTTTGCTTAGTTGCTCGCTCTTTTGCTATGCCTATGCTGCGATACCTACCACTTGCTTATCATGCCTCCTATATTGTTGAACCAAGCCCCTAACCCACCTTGTCCTAGCAAACTGTTGTATGGCTATGTTACCGCTTTGCTCAGCCCCTCTTATAGCGTTGTTAGTTGCAGATGAAGATTGAAGTTTGTTCCTTGTTGGAACATGGAGATGTTGTTCCTTGTTTGGAACATGTTTACTTGTTGGGATATCACAATATATCTTATTTAATTAATGCATCTATATACTTGGTAAAGGGTGGAAGGCTCGGCCTTATGCCTGGTGTTTTGTTCCACTCTTGCCGCCCTAGTTTCCGTCATATCGGTGTTATGTTCCCGGATTTTGTGTTCCTTACGCGGTTGGGTAATAATGGGAACCCCTTGACAGTTCGTCTTGAGTAAAACTCCTCCAACAATGCCCAACCTTGGTTTTACCATTTGCACTAACAACCTACCACCTTCCCTTGGGTTCTGCAGACTCAAGGGTCATCTTTATTCTACCCCCCCCCCCGGGCCAGTGCTCCTCTGAGTGTTGGTCCAAACTGAGCTGCCTACGGGGCCACCTCGGGGAAACTTGAGGGTTGGTTTTACTCGTAGCTAGTCTCATCTGAGTGTGCCCTGAGAAAGAGATATGTGTAGCTCCTATCGGGATTTGTCGGCACATTCGGGCGGTGTTGCTGGATTTGTTTTAACCTGTGGAAATGTCTTGAAGAACCGGGATACCGAGTTTGATCAGAATGTCTCGGAAGGAGGTCTATTCCTTTGTTGACCGTGAGAGCTTGTCATGGGCTAAGTTGGGACACCCTGCAGGGTTTTGAACTTTCGAAAGCCGTGCTCGCGGTTATGGGCAGATGGGAATTTGTTAATGTCCGGTTGTAGAAAACCTGAAGTTGACCTTAATTAAAATGCATCAACCGCGTGTGTAACCGTGATGGTCTCTTTCCGGCAGAGTCCAGGATGTGAACACGGTGTTGGAGTTATGCTTGACGTAGGTTGTTCTAGGATCACTTATTGATCATACTTTTATCGACTGTGCTTTGCCTTCTCTCCTCGCTCTCATTTGCATAGGTTAGCCACCATATATGCTAGTCGCTTGCTGCAGCTCCGCCTCATACCTTTTACCTTACCCATAAGCTTAAATAGTTTTGATCGCGAGGGTGCAAGATTGCTGAGTCCCCGTGGCTCACAGATACTTCCAAAACCAGCTTGCAGGTGCCGATGAATCCGTGCAGATGACGCAACCAAGCTCAAGGAGGAGCTCGATGAAGATCTTGTCCTTTATGTTGTTTGGTTTTAGTCGATCAGTAGTGGAGGTCAGTTGGGGTTGATCGGGGATCTGTGTAGCATTTGGGGTAGTCTTCTTTTATTTTGGTTCCGTAGTCAGACCCTGATTGTATCTGGATGATGTAATGCTTTATTCATGTATTGTGTGAAGTGGCGATTGTAAGCCAACTATGTATCTTTTTCCCCTATTGTATTACATGGGTTGTGTGAAGATTACCTCACTTGCGACATTGCTTTCAATGCGGTTATGCCTCTAAGTCGTGCTTCGACACGTGGGAGATATAGCCGCATCGAGGGCGTTACGTAAGGTTAGGCAAGTTTGACTAACTTAGGTGAGCGTTTTGTTCAAGCCACACCTTAGGCAAGCCACACTTGAGCCCCACATGGCATACACACAAAAAGTGTGGCAAGATTCCCTTAGGCTTGCCAACTTGTGGCTTTCATTTTGATGAACTAAAAACTTAGGCAAGGTTGGCAAAAATGTGTGGCAAAATATGGCAATACTAGGCCTAGAACCAAATAGCCCCTAAACTTAGGCAAGGTTGGAAAAAATGTGTGTCAAAATAAGGCAATACTAGGCCTAGAACCAAACATAGTACATCAGACTTGGTACAAACAGGAAGGAAAGGGGGTGAAAGTAGTACAGACTGGTCATCCAACTAGTCTCTTGGTATAAAAGGGAAATATAGGGGTAATGCTGAACACAGTGGTATGACCAGGACTAGATTTGCTATCCACACATAGGAGTAGGTGGCTAGAGTAAAAAAATGGGACCAACCCAGATATGTTTCTTGGATGTTTGTTTCTCGGGGCAATAAACTATGAATCGCCACTTTATGCCCCTGTTTAGGTACATGGTGTTGGACTGCTAGTGCACCCACTGTCCCATGCCCTTATACCAAATATTTAGCCGTTCTTAATCTAATGACCCTGGTAAAAATGAAGCCATGCCACTGTTATAAGCCATGACAATTTAGCCAAATGGTTTTGTCTGTAATTGTTTGAGACTCTGACTGTTTCCTTTGTAGCTTTTTGTGTAAACAGGGATATCCATTTCACCTGGTTGCTATTGTGACCTTTTGGTGCACTGCACAAAACTCTTCTTAAAAGGTCCTCTTAAAAGCAGTGACTTTTGTGCTGTTTAACTAGAATGTCAGAATGGAACAGTTGGTTCATTTCGGTGGAACTACACAAAGGGAGATCTATTTTCCAATCCTCATCATCCATATTGGCACCATAACCTTCCTTTAGGTAAGAATGATATTTAATGCATGTGTTCATCTCTATTTTGCAACTGCCATGAGAAAATAATGCCATGTTTTACTAGTACACTTGTACTCCTCACTAACAAAACCAATTCTGAAATAGAAGGCCAATCATGTACTTGGTTTCACCAAGTGGTGAGGAGAATGAGAAACAGAGCAGGAAGAGGAAGAAGAAGAAGAAGAAGAAGAAGAAGAAGAAGAAGAAGAAGAAGAAGAAACAGTGCCAATGTGATCTTGTTGAAGCCAGAGGCCTCAGTCGAGGCCATTCAAGGGCTCCGGCAACGACTACCTTACATGTGAGACGATCCTCCAGGGAGCCCTTCCACTTCTACTATCTCACTTAATTAATTAGGAGTACTTAAGTACCACTAATTTATTGCTGCCTAATTTTCCTGTCAGAGTTAAACAAATCTTTAGTAGCACCCTATGCTGAATCCTGTACGTGTGTATGTTTGTCTATGGAGGTGAATCATGTGGTGGAGTAGGGAGGGAATATTATTAGTGTCATGACATAATAGTGCTATTGTTTTGCATGTCAATTTATTGCCATTGGTTCAATGAGGCAATGTTTTGCGTATTGTTCATCATGAATTTGATGCTACTGTTAGAGTAATATGCTAATGTCTTTCTACCCTTTCTCACTAAGCTAATGAAGGTTTCACCTTGTTCCTACTTGTGCAAACAGGGATCATGTTGTGCCAATCATACATTTTAGTGGAACTACACAAGACAATACAATGAACTGTATCCCATCCTGTGCTTTAATTCTGCTGGAAGTTCTTGATAATCTTTCGATATAATCTTAGCATTGGTAAACAAGAGTGATTTTAACCATACATTTGAAGTGCACAAAAATATATACTATTGAGTGATTCCAATGAGTGCTTTATCATCTCTTATGGGACTACATGAATAAGATTTTTTCCTCAGGTTGGTACGGGCCTAAGGCCTTCATCCATATTAGTTTGCTGTCATCTCTATTTGTATCGTGCTACTGTCATGAGAAACTCCTTTATCTTTGCACATTAAAGTTTTGCAACCTATAATACATGGCAATGCTTTGAGTGTTGAGCTAATTGGCACTGATTAAATAAACTAATACCTCTCTTTAAGCAAGACTACTATGTTGCTAACTTTACCCATTAAGATAATGAGGGTGCTTCTATTTGTTAGTGTATGTTTCATCAACTAGTCCCACTATTATAGTTATCTCACTCTCTCAATATATGTGCCAACAGGGATGCTTGATTTTGGTGGAACTCCACAAAAACTTTGGGTGCTTCATTGCCTCGACAGCTTCCGTCCTTTCCTGTCAGTTGCTAATCTGGGCCTGCTTTCTTCCTTTGTTGTCAGTCGCTTCGCTTATCTTGGCTTCCAGTCAAAGGAAAAAGTAATTGATATGCTACCTCACACAGGTTGGTACTGGTCTTTCTCCTGATTATTGTTCTTGTCATGTATTGGTAATTTGGTATTGTGCTATTGTTTGCCGATTTTACAAAGGAGTAACTTGGAGCTTGAACTCGCACGCTAATCATTGCATTGGGTGATTTTAGTAGAACTGCACAAAAAGATCAGATGGACAGATACTTATGATGCTGCTATGTACTCCAAAGTTCACCCAGACAAGCATCGATGTTGACAAGAAGTGCCTATATTCATTCGAGTATCAACCGGTGTCAACCAGTTGTCAAACTCCAAGTATTAGGAGAGTGAACGCTAAAAATATTGCTTAGTGCATAGCTGAGAAAAACACAGTCCAGTCTTTGGTCCCAACTTGTGCCTTTTGGTTATCGGCACATATGGTAGCGAACTGTATGGCATGGAATCTATAGATTCCAGAGAAGTTGGTTGATGCGTATATTCATCTGGCACTTAATCAGTCTGCACGCCAGGGATGCTCCATTTCAGTTGAACTGCACAAAAAATTTGGGTGGTTCATTTTCTCAACCGCCTCCTTTCTTGTCTGCAATGTAGAATTTTGGCGAGCTACAAGACCAAGATGAGCCAGTAAACTAGTTGGATGGAAGTAGTGGCCAAGTTGCTCAAACCTCCCTCGGCACGAGGCCACTATTTGAGGATAAACCTACAAGCAAAGTTCAGATTGTCTGTCCTACCTCTTATGTACTCGAAAGTTTACTCGTACAAGCATTAATTTTAGCAAGAAGTACCTCCGACTGAACACCATTTACTAGTCTGCAATGTAGAATTTTGGCGAGCTACAAGACCAAGATGAGCCAGTAAACTAGTTGGATGAAAGTAGTGGCCAAGTTGCTCAAACCTCCCTCGGCACGAGGCCACTATTTGAGGATAAACCTACAAGCAAAGTCCAGATTGTCTGTGTTGCCTCTTATGTATTCGAAAGTTTACTCGTACAAGCATTATTTTTAGCAAGAAGTACCTCCGACTGAGCACCATTTACCAGCCTGTACCCTAGGTAATTAAAGTTCATCCATGGATCATATTGGCTGTGATCTCAATCATTTGGATGCATAAACATACTGAACATGTGTATATCTGAATCTTTTTGTGAATTATCTATGAATATTATTGTGTGATCTATCAATCATTCGGATCCATAGACATGCTGAACTTGTGTATATATGAATCTTTTGAGTTGTTGATAGTGAATGTTGGCTATGAATATGAACGTGTCCTCTAAACTCGAGTTTGATACGAATGTTTACCTATTCTGTTGTGCTTGGGTGTGAACTTGTTAGTATGCCTACTTTGGTGTATGTGACGTGTGGGTGTCAGCGACACACCTTCTTCCGAGAAGAATTGCACCTACTTTGTTAGGGTAGCAACGGCGCATCAGCTGTTTTAATATTTTTTGCTCTGTTTTGCCCCCTCCCCCGCTCAACCCCTGCCGTAATGTTTTCAGCCTCAAAACAAACATAGTACTGCGTTGTTTTTGGGGCTTGATGAAAAATTGAGTGTTGGTTTCTGTAGGTAGGCCCGCCCAGCAAATGGGCTGCTGGTCCACCACGGACTGGGAGGCTAAAAATACAAGTTGTATGGTGCAGAGGCAAGTAAAAAAACGCCATCGAGAGCTATCCATTGAAGAAAAAAAATCGCTCCTGATGTGCTTCTTCAGTCGTGCCGCCGGCCCCCTCTATAATCCAATTCGCTCAGGGATCTGGTATCATTTTTTTCCTGGGGGCGAACAAGTATAAGCTAGGCCTAGGTTTTGTATTTTAACATGCGTAGCCCACGACATATGGTGACAGTGGTTTCAACTTATTTTTTTACGTCCATACCGGCCTATGGGCTTTTTCTTAAAGATCGGCAGCCCAATGTATTTTTTTAACCACATTATATATATTTATATTATTACTATTATCGTATATTTTATAGAGACTTATATATACATTATAAAAACATCCCACATGTTATTAACTTATAAAAGTAAATGTTTAACAAAAGTTGACAAGGAAAATCCTGGTTGTTTTTGACTCACACGCAAGGAAAATCCTGGTGATTGCGTACAGAAGCTTGTGAAGATTTTAAGGACCAATGTAATAATAATGCGCTCATTTTTATTTTGAGCAATAACTCGCTAATTTGTTAATTATGTATATAAAAAATGTGCCTCTCCGGTTTATTTTTGATATTAATTGCTCCTACTAACATAACATTATACGAGCCCAGCTAATTCGTGTATTTGAAGGAAGTGTAAATGGGCTGGGATTTCTTAGATAATATAAATGGGCCACATTGACGCAAAATTATTTTTTCACCCAGCCCAGCAAATGGACTGTACATTCTAGAAAACATGGGTTAAATATATGCCACATTTTTGCAAGCTGACATGTGGGCCAATAGGTCAAACCCTACGCAGGGCGTTGTCACCTTGGTCGGCATACACCTTTAATCTCTCGTCTTCTTCCTCCAGCATCGACGGGACCGCCTGGTCCGGCCTTCGGCGGCTAGCGGCTCTGCTTAGCACGCATCGCTGCGAAGCGCTACCCCACCGCCAGCCAGGCTATCCCTCCACCCCTCCACACCTCATTGTTATTCTCCACCGACTGCAGCCCCACGACGCACCAGAACCAGTTATAACCCTTCTCCTCCACTCAATCTGCCACTCCACTGCCGCGTCTTCCCATCTCCGAGTTGTTCCCATCCGGGGCCTCACCATCGTCCACCTCCTCGCTGCGCTCGATGCGGCGTGGTCAACAAACAAGAGTCATCGGAAGAGGACTGTACGTGGAGAGCCTGATGGCTAGGACCCACGAGGTCCATGGTCGCACGCAAGGAAAGTTCCTCCTTATTAAGCTGAAAAAATGTTTCCTCCACCTGACAGCTGGGACCCATTGGCTGTATCTTCGCACGGAAGGAAGTGCCTCCTTGTTATGCGAAAAAAATTATGCCTCCCGTTGACAGCTGGGATCCGTCAGATTTGGTGGCTGACTTGTGGGCCTACTAAGCGGACGTGTACGCAGGGCTTTGTCAACTTAATCAACAAATAATTCTAGCAGCTAGACCGTTGGATGTTAATCCAACAGCCGTGCTCCTTCTTCAACCTCTGTTCTTGCTCCTGTCTCCCGTGGGCGGCACCGCGGTTGTGCAGCCGCGCACTTGAACTAGTCAAGTTTCTCACTCCTCTCCATCTGCGACTCCACTGCCCCGTCTTCCCCATCTCCGGGTCGTTCCAGTCTGGGGCCTTGCCGTCGTCCATAGGCCTTTGGTGTGCTCGGCATGGTGTGGTCAACATGGTCAACAACCGAGAGCCATCGGAAGATGACTGTACGTGAGAGGCTGACAGTGGGGATGCACCACGCCCATGGACGCATGCATGCAACGGAACGCGGCATGGTCAACGTGGTGAAGGAACGACTTCCATCAGAAGTGTAATGTACGTGGAGAGGCTGACAGCTGGGTCCACAGCCGCAGCACGGAAGTGCCTCCTTATTACGCGTAAAATAATGATTCCTCCACCTAACAGCAGGGACCCACCGGACGGGCCACCGTATTTTGCGAAAAAATGTTTCCCCCCTGACTGTTGGGACCCACTGGACGGGTCACAGTATTTCACGAAAAAAACGTTCCCCCCGCTGTCAGCTCGGACCCACCGGAAGTGCCTCCTTATTACGCAGAAAAAAATGAATACTCCCCTGCTAGCTGGGACCCACCTTGGTGGGAGGCTGACTTGTGGGCCTACTAAGTTGACGGGGACGGAGGGCTTTGTCAACTTAGTAAATATGAACGATTCTAGCTCCAGTGACCGAACAATGTCCATCCAACGGCCGTAGTGCTTCTTCAACCTCTAGTCTTCTTGCTCCAGCCGCCCAAACCAGCACTGGTCGTGCCGCGTGCTCCTGCCTCCAATGGCCGGCTGTGATGCCGCGGAGGCCTCACCGCCCCCTACTACTCCCACCGCTGGCCAGGCCATCCCTCTACTCACCCATACCCCTGTTATTCTGCGGCAATGGCAGCCTCACACCATAGCTGAACCTGTGAACCCTCGTACTCCTCTCCGCGCGGGCTTTTATTGCCTCGTCTTCCCTGGCTCCGTGTCGTCCCCTTCCTAGGCCTCGCCGCCATCCACTTCCCTAGTGCTCTTGGCGCAGCGTGGTCAACGTGGTCAAGAAATGGCTTCCATCAGACATGGACTGTACGTGGAGAGGCTGACAGCTGGGTCCATGGCCGCAGCAAGGAAGTGCCTCCTTATTACGTGCAAAATAATTATTCCTCCACCTGACAGCGGGGACCCATCGGACGGGCCGTATTTCGCAAAAAAAATGTTTCCCCCTGACTGCTGGGATCCACCAGCTACATCTTTGCACACAAGGAAGTGCGTCCGAGCAAAAAAATGATTTTCCCCCAGACTGTTGGGACCCACCAGCTACATCTTCGCACGCAAGGAAGTGCTTGACAGTCGGGACCCACTTGGTCGAAGCGTACGTAGCATTGTCATTCTGGTCACAAACGTGTACGTACATACTAGTCGATGTAGAGGCGTGCATGTAGAATGTACACGTACACGGCAACCAGTGTGCAAGAAAGAAAATACGTCCACGTACGTACATACGGGCAGGGTCTCGAACACCTACTCGCGCATACGTACGGCCAGGGCTCGTGTACATGGCTGGGTCGGAACGGAGAAACTGCGTTGTCGTCGTGTTCATGGGGAGCCAACCGGCTGGGTCGGAACGGAATGCATCATCATGTTCATCAGGAGGGCTTGGACGGAATAGCCGATGGAAACAAGGCCTGGCGTACCGCGAAACGGAGGAAACGGCCTTGTGTTCGACCGACCACGTTCGAAACAGGATCTTGTTCATCGGGAGGGGTGTGGCGTACCGCAAAATGGAGAAAATGGACCTCCTACGGTCGAAACGGGGGTCCTGTTGATCGGGAGGGGTGTGGCGTACCACAAAATGGAGGAAACAGACTTGTGTTGGAGCGCTACGGTCGAAATGGGGCCCTGTTCATCGGGAGGGGTGTGGTGTACCGCAAAACGGGACTCCACGGGATGCTGTTCATCTCCACCGTCGACCCCCTCCAGCCTCCACGGGCTACTGTTCATCCACCATCGACCTCCTCCAACCTCCACCTGCGACTGTTCATCCACGGGCTCCTGTTCATCCAGCCTCCACCGCGCACTACTCCACCGGCTACTGTTCAACCAGCCCTCTCCACGGGCTCCTGTTCAACCACCCCTCCACGGGCTACTGTTCATCCATCCCTCCACCGTCTACTATTCATCCAGCCCTCCACGGGGTGGTCCTGTTCATCCAGCCCCAACCGACTCGATCGATCGGGGTCCTGTTCATCCAGAGGCAACACCATGGGGTCCTGTTCATCCACCCCATTAGGAACTGTTCATCCAAACCCCCCAGCAACGCTCACTGTTCATCTAGAGGCAGCATCGATCGGCTTCAGTTAGCAGCAGTAGCGAAGGAATCGCTCGATCGGGTTCAGTTAACAGCCATCGATTGATCGCTCGGGTTCAGTAACGCATAGCCTGCAGTGCAATCGCTCGGGTTCAGTTAGATCACAACGCCTCGCTCGGGTTCAGTTAGAGCCCAACGCCTCGAACCCACGCGTGTGCGTGTACAAGAGAAACATGCATCACACGGCCTCGACCACCCACCATAACCGGGAACACCCCGATATTTTCCTCGCCCTCGCTTCTACCACGGTTTTTTCCGTCATGGACGGCCCAAAGAATGTCATGCAGTCGCGTCTCCGGCCCGCCCAGGACAAAAAGCCCATTTGTTGTCATGATTTTTTGTCATAGAAGTAGGACCCCACCACATCTATGACGATACCGTGTTTTGTCACAATTATTGTCATAGAAGTGTCATAAGTATGACAGATTTTTTTTCGTTCGGCCCAAAATGTCGCAGATGTGTCTTTTTTTTGTAGTGAAGCTATCAGTTTCCTGAGATGCTTTCCATGCCTGGAGAAGCTATATATCGAGGTGATGTTCCTTTCCTGTTAAATGTTAACCATAAGAGAGTTCAAGTTTTCTTAGGGAACTTTTCATCCACTCCAACCTCTTATGAAGAAGGCTACATTTTTCTAGAATGTAATCAAATGCCCATGTTAATCATGTCAGATCGAAGATGGCGTGTTAGTGCATTTTAAAAATTCTGCAAACCAAATAGGCCTGTAGTAATGTTCAAAACTGCATGTAGGCACTAACACGTTTTCTTCTTTTGTAGATAAGATTAGGCCCAATGGTCGATAATGTGATACAATATAACAATCACGTCGAAAGCCTGGATCTTCATCTCTTAGAAATTACTTTGAACTCCTACCGAGGGACCTTACCGGAGATTATATTCGCCAGGTTCTTTGTTCTCAGAGCAAGGGTGCTGAAGGAAATGAGGTTTGTTGTCGGTGTCAAAACCGGGGGATCTCGGGTAGGGGGTCCCAAACTATGCATCTAGGCCGGATGGTAACAGGAGACAAGGGACACAATGTTTTACCCAGGTTCGGGCCCTCTTGATGGAGGTAAAACCCTACATCCTGCTTGATTAATATTTATGATATGGGTAGTACAAGAGTAGATCTACCACGAGATCAAGGAGGCTAAACCCTAAAAGCTAGCATATGGTATGATTGTTGTATGATGAAGTTGTTCTATGGACTAAAACCCTCCGGTTTATATAGACACCGGAGAGGGTTAGGGTTACACAAAGTCGGTTACAATGGTAGGAGATCTTGAATATCCACATTGCCAAGCTTGCCTTCCACGCCAAGGAAAGTCCCATCCGGACACGGGACGGAGTCTTCAATCTTGTATCTTCATAGTCCTGGAGTCCGGCTGAAGGTATAGTCCGGCTACCCGAACACCCCCTAATCCAGGACTCCCTCAGTAGCCCCTGAACCAGGCTTCAATGACGACGAGTATGGTGCGCAGATTGTCTTCGGCATTGCAAGGCGGGTTCCTCCTCCAAATTCTTCATAAAAGTTTGTAAATACTAAGAGTAGTGTCCGCCTCTGCAAAATAATCTTCCACGTATTGCCATAGAGAGAACAATATTAACACAAATCTAATATGCTAACGTATTCCGCAGCGTGACATCACACTACGGCCAAGCCTTTATTCAAATCGTTTTCACTTCTCCACCTCAGCGTGTTTTGCGAGGCGGTTTCCTTGGCACATCTTGTCAAAGCAGAGATCGTGTCCCCTTTATTTACGGGATTCTCATCAATACGGACGTGGGTAACCCAATCGTGCTTGTTAGCATGTTTTCTCGATTAAAGGCGAGTCCCAAACGGTTATGGGGAGGGCTCCTGGTATTCAACCTCTTATAAAGAGACCAAGGCCTTACTCCTTTTCTCCAATCTCAAAACAGGTTCGCCTGTCGCCTCGAGTTCCAACACCCTAGGCTCCAGATTCCAGGCGCTTCAGATCTTTGACAATGTCCGGTTCCGACCTTCAAGGCCGATGGATGCCCTCCTCCGTCACGGAGGAGGACGTGCTAAGGTTGAGAGAGGCTAAGTTTTTGACCGCCAAAATTTCGCATAGGTTGCCTGCTCAAAGGCAGGCTATTCCTAGTCCCCAGCCTGGTGAGAGCGTAGTGTTCATGTCTCACTTCCTTCGGGGTTTAGGCTTCCCGATGGATCCCTTCGTGAGGGGGCTGATGTTCTATTATGGGCTGGAATTTCATGACCTAGCTCTGGAGTCCATCCTCCACGTTTCCTCATTCATCATTGTGTGCGAAGCGTTCCTCCGTGTTACTCCTCACTTTGGATTATGGCTCAAGACTTTTGGAGTGGAGCCAAAGATGATCGAGGGACGGCACGCAGAGTGCGGAGGTGCTGTCATAAGTAAGAATGCCGATGCTCCATGGCCCGAGAGCTCCTTTCAAGAGGAGCTCGGCTTGTGGCAACGAGAGTGGTTCTATATCACCACTCCCAGGAGCGTCAAGTGGGTGGCGCCTCCTGCCTTTCGCTCGGGTCCCCCACCACGGCTAGTGTCATGGGTCAACAAAGGATTAGATTGGGGGTTATCCAAAGACGTGCCCCTGTTGCAGGGCCACATTAGGGATCTCTTAGAAGGAGACCTTAACCTGGTCAAGGTGACGCAGGTCATGCTGATTCGCCGAACATTGCCCGGCAAACGTCGCTCCCTTCGTCTATGGGAGTTTAATCCGGAGGGACCACGAGCTCTCCAGCATTTTATGGGCGCAATGCCCGTGGAGATGTATAAAATGTTCTTCAGATCACAAGCAGTGTGTCCGGATTTGACCAAGGACGCAGGTTTAAGCTGCAATCGCCCGGATACTCAAGTAAGTAACCTTGTGCCCGGACTCGCTATCCGTAAAATTGTCATGGACTCGCCCCTAAAAGAGCTATCCTTTTAAACAGGAGTGGGTAGCGAAGGAGAAGCTGATCAGGTGTCTGGCTCCCCTTCCTGAGACCAGGCTGGATCACGTGCTAGTCAGGATGTTAAAGATCGTGCCTTTGGAGGGAAGTGAGGGGGAGGACAAGGAAACTATGGCCTCCTCGAAGGAGGCTGCTCCGAAGGGAGGAACCGGCAATTCCTTTCCTAGGGGGAAGAAGAGGGCCGCCTCTGACGACCCGGAGACCATGGCCTCAAAGCGGAGGAAGAAGTCCTCGTCAGAGGGTCCGGCGCCGGGGAGATCCTCGGCCGAACTACGCCCCCAAAGGGATCAGCCCTCCAGCGATCCGTAAGTAGAGAAAGATTTTCCTTTAGAGGGATGAGAGAAATCCTTACTTTTTATCTGAGAAGATTAACCGAAATTTTACCTTGTAGCTCGGACCTCAGCCCTTCTCAACAGAGCTCGTCTTCGGGGGATCTTCTTCCGGAGATGATGGAGAGTGGAACGCCTCCCCCTGCTGTACCGCCTAGCGGGGCGGGCGACCCTAAGGTGTCGTCGCGGAGGGTTTCTCCGAATCTGGCAGGGGTGGAAGGTAGCCATATGGCACCCCAAGGTTCTCCGCGTCCTGCCTTTGATGGAGGTCGTAGGACGAGTCCGGCACCGTCTGGTGCACGGTCGGAGGAGCTGATGATTCTGCTGGGGCGAGCTTCTGTCTCAGAGGAGCATCGTGCATTGATGGGTACGGTGATTGGAAGGATTTCGTCCGCAGAAAGCAGATATCACGAGGCCGTCAGAAGTTTGCTGACGGGTTTTGAGGTACGTTTGATAATGTACTTCTTTATCAGTTGCGCATAAACAAGATGCGCCCTGTGTAGATAGTAGCCCCTGAGACTCTGTGCATTGTCAAAATTGAAGGCGCGCAGAGGATCATAATCCCAGGTCTAATTTTCGCCTTTGTATATAGGTGGCGAAGTGTCCGGAATCGAGCCGAACTGATGATTTTGCCAAACTAAAGCGGCAACTTGACGTGGCAGATGCCGACATCGCGCTCGTCAACGAGCGACTTGATGATGTTCAAGGTATGCAATTCCTCGGGCGGCATCTGGTAAGAGGAGCTTTTATGCCAGTATCTTACAATGTGTGTGCTTGACGCAGATGGTGCGACCGCCGTGGAGAGTCTCCGGGCGGAACTTGCCCGAGCTAAGGAACAAGCCAGGACAAGTGATGCGGCTGCCGAGAAGGCACTTGAAGAGCTGAGAGCCGAACAGGCTGCTCACTGCTGAAGCAAGAAGGAGATGGCCGAGATGACCGTGAAGTTAAAAAGCGCTGCTGACCGTTGCAAGTCTCTTGAGAAAGAAGATCGAGCGAGACAAACGGACTTAGAGAAGGTTGTTGTTGATGCCAAGGACGCTCGCTCTGCGATGAGAGCTGCGAAGGAGGAGCTACGTCAGGACGGACAGATTGTGGCTGGAAAGCCCTTTATGTTGCGGAGGAAGTTTGACGATCCGAAGTTTGCTCCGTTGGACCGGATGTGGAGTGCGAAGGACACCTATCTCGATTTGGCAGCGAGTGCTGCTGATGCGACCGAACACTTTCGAGATCAAGAAGATTGCGAGGTGGAAAGGCTTTTCTGGTCGCAGTTTCACAATCCAGAGTGTCCACTGGCAGTGGACGATCGTCTGGCTCAATGGGCCGAACTAAATAGATTGTCCGGACTCGCCATGAAGTACGTCATGGGTCATCTGTGGCTGGGGAGATCGGAGCCGAAGAGTTATTTCGGCTTGGTGCAGCAATTCCTTGGCGCGGTGCCACGTATCGATGCGATGAAGAGGCCAGCATGCATAGAGGGCGCACGGATGGCTCTTGCCCGTTTCAAGACATACTGGGCAGAGATGGAGACCACCGTTGTTGCATGCCGAGATTCGGACCAAAGCCGAGTACCCTCCGAGCACTATTTTTACGAAGTTCTCGAAGGCGCTCATGTAATAGAGACGCAGTGCTCGAAGGATGCTATGTTCTGATAGCATATGTAATTATGAAGCAATATTTTGATGAATTGTAGTAGCCTTTTATACTTGTGCCTGCAAGTATGTGGAACACCTCCTGTGCGGCCGTTTTAAGATATACATACAAAATCTGAAAGATGGCAGTCGTTGGCTTCAGCCCCCACGCACATAGTGCGGGGGTGCTCGCAGAAGGCGCATTTTCACACTTAATCCAACGTCTTGGTCCTACAAAGGAGGTGATAGCGCAGCGAGCTAGGCAACCGGACTATAATGCTTTAACACTTTCACTTAGCCATAGGAGCTTGACAATGGTACTATTTAGGTAGCCCCTGGTGGCGACTGCGCTCGCCCGAATTCGGGGCGCGTATGTGCCTGGCCAGGAAACGGCCCTTCGTTAATGCAGGGGAATCCTATAGATTCCGGAGAGTCATCGAGTGGTTGACCAGTCTCACGCCATATCATGACAGTCGGTTTTCGGCTTTCTCTACTGAGGTGCTCGCCTGGCCGAACCAGGGCACAATCGCAGTAGTTCTCCTGGTGCCGCCTTAGCCGGTAGAGTGGAACGTAAGGCGGCCGAACACAGGAGCCGGGCAACCCAACATTTAACCAAAATCATGACTCGGAGCTGATGCATATAAGGCCGAACTCGCGACGCCGAACACTCCCTAAGGTATTTGGTCTTTATGAGAGCGGGCTAAGTGACGCTCTAAGGTATAAGCCCCTAGTGTCCAGGTACGCGCAAGAATTTTGACGTGGCCACATGCCAAGACGCCAGCCTCCTCCTTGGTCATAGAACCAGGGGATGTGTATCAACAAGAGACAGTAAAAAAGGTTTACGCAGGTTCTTAATCTGAAAAGAACCCTTGGAACGGGTCCCCACTGCACATTTGCGCCTGTGTCTCCATTGTGTCGTATCCTGGACGGGCGCAGCACGACATTCATCTGTAAAAAAGAGAGCAACTAAGTTGAAAAGGGGGCGTGCCGAACAAAAGTTATATGAAATAAACAAAGTGTAAAGTAAAATATGGAAAATTGAGCTTTATTGTGTCTTATTTTATACGTGTGAAGCCCCTAGTGCAGGGGTATATGGCCACTAAGCCTTTATCAATGATACTTTTGTGCCGGACTCGTCTATCAGTGTCCGTGGTCTTTAATGACCTGTTTCGATGTTCTGGCTGGTGAAGCCATTGTATTGTGGGGCTGTTAAAGCGGCCGCACAATCCTCTGCTTGGGGGAGGCGCCCTTACTGCTTCCCCGTTAAGGAGATGATGCCGCGTGGACCGGGAATCTTAAGCGTAAGAGAGGCATATGTGGTATTGTGTTAAAGCAGGCGAAAGCTTCGCGTCCCAGTAGTGCTTGATAGGGACTTGAGAATGGGATGATGTGGAAAGTCATCTTTTTGTGACGGAAGTTATCGGCAGAGCCAAAAATAACTTCGAGCCGGAGAAAACCCATGCAATGGGTGTCCGGACCTGGCGTTACTCCTTGAAAGGAGGTTTTGCTGTGGCGAATTCTTTTTGGGTCGATCCCCATCTGGCGGATTGAGTCCTGATATATCAGGTTGAGTCCGCTGCCACCGTCCATAAGGACATTTGAAAACTGGAGTCCGTCAATTATTGGATCGAGTACCAGGGTAGTCCAGCCTGGGTTCTTGTTACTTCTAGAATAATCCAGATGATCGAAGATGATTGGTTTTGACAACCAGTGGAGGGATTCCTTTGGGATAGACCGTGGGGCGCGTACCTTTATGGGCGCCGCACATTTTGTTATGTGGAGTAAGTTTACTGTTTTTACTTCTTGTGGGAAATTCTTTTGTTTCCCGGTACTTTGCTTTTGGGGTTCGTCCTCGTCTTCGCTTGGTGTATTGAGCCCCTTGTGTTCGGCGTTGAGTCTGCCGGATTGTTTGAAAACCCAACAGTCTCTGTGGGTATGGTTAGCAGGCTTTCCAGGAGTACTGTGTATTTGACATATCCTATCCAGGATTTTATTTATGTTGGATAGGTCGTCCCTGTTATCTTGGAGGGGCGGCTTTTTCTGATTCTGTCATGAGCTTTTGAATCCGGCGTTAACTGCCGTGCTCTTCAGACTTTTTTCCTTAGTCCGGCGACGGTCCTAATTGCGTCGTGGTTTTCTGTTTCCATCCCTAGTTTCGGATGTACTTGGGTCACTGGTGCTGCATCTTGCCAACCAGCTATCCTCTCCTGCGCAAAAGCGGGTCATGATGCTTGTTAGTGCGGCCATTGTTCTTAGCTTTTCTTGGACGAGGTGTCTGGCGAGCCATTCGTCTTGGACATTATGCCTGAAAGCTGCTAAGGCTTCAACATCCGGACAGTTGACTATCTGATTCTTTTTAGTAAGAAATCTATTCCACAATTGCCGAGCTGACTCTCCGGTGCTGTTGAGTTATGTGATTAAGATCGTCTGCATCCGGAGGGCGGACATAGGTCCCTTGAAAATTTGCTCGGAAAGCATCCTCTAGCTCTTCCCAACTTCCGTTTGTGTTTTCAGGAAGGCTTTTAAGCCAATGCCGGGCTGGCCCTTTAAGCCTGAGGGGTAAGTATTTTATGGCGCGGAGGTCATCTCCTCGAGCCATATGTATGTGGAGGATATAATCCTCGATCCAGACTCCAGGGTCTGTTGTTCCATCATATGCCTCTATGTTTACGGGTTTGAATCCCGTTGGAAATTCATAATCTAGGACCTAATCGGTGAAACATAGGGGGTGTGCGGCACCCCTGTATTTGGGTGTGTCGTATTCTGATAATGGCTTTATTGCATTGCTTACGAGAGCTTGCTTTCTGGGGCCGTAAATGGACCTGGCTGGGCCATGATGCGAATCCTTAAGTGGGTCGCATACTGGCTTAAGTGCGGCGCTGCTTGCCGCTTTAAGCTGGCCCTGGGGTCGTCTATCCGACCGTGTGGCTTTCTTACTTTTTGAATGCGAGGGCTCTAAGGCCTCCTCGTTGAATTCAGGCAGTAGTTTTCTCCTCGGATAGCTTTTAGTGCGGCGACTGCCGCCGTATTTGTCTGCGGTATTGATTACTTTACTCCATCTGATCCTCAGTGCATCTTCCGCAGTCTTTAGCTTCCGCTTTTGCTTTTTCAGGCTGCGTGCGGTTGCAATGATCTGTTCGTGGAGGTTCTTCTGCTTCGTGGGCTTGTCCCGCGTAGGGTCGTCCGGAATGCCATTTTCGCCGGGGGAGGAATGTTCGGTTTCTCTATCTGGGTTGTCTTGTTGGGACGGTTGCTCTAAGGCATGCTCGTCGTCTACCGGCTCATCCTGCTCTATGGCTGGGTCTTTATCGAGGCAGGGCTTAGGTCGACGTTTACGCCGACGCTTTGATTATTTTTCGAGAGATCGATCCCCCTCCCCGTTTTCCTCGTTGTTGCTTCCTTTAGGGGTATCCACCATGTACACATCGTGAGATGAGGTGGTTGTCCAATGCCCGATAGGCGTTGGTTCTTGGTTGTCTCCTGCATCGTTGTCCATACCGTCGATGTCTTCGGAGTCGAAGTCGAGCATGTCGGTTAAGTCATCGACAGTGGCTACGAAGTGGGTGGGTGGTGGGTTTTGAATTTCTTCATCGTCCGTATCCCAACCTTGTTGACAGTAGTCCGGCCAGGGCTCTCTTGATAAAGAGAGAGATTTTAGAGAATGCAGGATGTCGCCGAAGGGCGAGTGTTGAAAGATGTCTGCGGCGGTGAACTCCATTATCGGCACCCAATCGGATTCGATCGGCGGGTCGCGGGGGGCACGGAGTTCGGAGAGGAATCCAGCTCTTCGGAGTCACGGGCCATGCGGAATGCGGGGCTGGAGTTCGGCTCGATTGCCTCTCAGATCACAACTCCTGAGGCAGCGTCTAACCGCTAATCCTCGATCGGCGCAGTAGGCTCCGAATCAATGGTCGGAACCGGTGCGTGTGCGGCCTCCCAAGCGCTGCTCGGTGGCAGAGCTATATCATGCCCATCGAGACAGTGCGGCGCACTTGGCTGTGGCTCGAATCCGTCGAAGATCAAGTCCCCACGGATGTCAGCCGTGTAGTTTAGGCTTCTAAACCTGACCTGATGGCCGGGGGCGTAGCTTTCGATCTGCTCAAGGTGGCCAAGCGAGTTGGCCCGCAGTGCGAAGCCGCCGAAGACGAAGATCTGTCCGGGGAGAAAAGTCTCACCCTGGACTGCATTGTTGTTGATGATCGAAGGAGCCATCGGGCCTAAAAGCGCGACACAGAGGAACTCTCAATGAAAGCACCAATGTCGGTGTCAAAACCGGCGGATCTCGGGTAGGGGGTCCCGAACTGTGCGTCTAGGCCGGATGGTAACAGGAGACAAGGGACACAATGTTTTACCCAGGTTTGGGCCCTCTTGATGGAGGTAAAACCCTACGTCATGCTTGATTAATATTGATGATATGGGTAGTACAAGAGTAGATCTACCACGAGATCAAGGAGGCTAAACCCTAAAAGCTAGCCTATGGTATGATTGTTGTATGACGAAGTTGTTCTACAGACTAAAACCCTCCGGTTTATATAGACACCGGAGAGGGTTAGGGTTACACAAAGTCGGTTACAACGGTAGGAGATCTTGAATATCCACATCGCCAAGCTTGCCTTCCACGCCAAGGAAAGTCCCATCCGGACACGGGGACGGAGTCTTCAATCTTGTATCTTCATAGTCCTGGAGTCCCGCTGAAGGTATAGTCCGGCTACCCGAACACCCCCTAATCCAAGACTCCCTCATTTGCCCTACATTTATTTCACAAAAATGATTGGTTTGTTGATTAGCGCCGGCGCCTGCGGCAGAATGGAGTAGGCTCCAAAAATGCTGAATTTCATTTTGGAACTTCAGATGACAGAGTAATCGGAAGTCATTGTGTCAACCCCATACATGACTTCTCAGTGGCTGACCCCTTTGCAAAAATTGTGAGGTTTCGAAACCAGACTTAGAAGCGGTGATATTAGTTTGAACCTCTCTGATATCCATGTTCAGCGGATCAGCGTGAGCGTTTGCAGTTAATGAGCTGAATTTCATTTCTAATATCAGTTTGAACCTTGTAATCTTCGAATTTGAGCCATATAACTCTAGAATTTGAACCTTGTAACATTTTGAGGTTTTGTGGTACAATCATTGAAATGGCATCGTATGAGACTTGTATATTGCTAACACTATTTTGACCTTAATATGCAATGGTCTTAGGTTTTATTAACCATTCTCGAATCAGTTTACCTTGTCGATTTCATAGCCCACGATCTGTATAGCTAACTCGACTGCGATCTTCGACATTATTGCACACGGTTGGTTTCTTCCATCGTGTGCACCATAGAGCGCAGAATTACTGGGCTGGGCCTCCGGTTAATAGGTTAGTCCCAAAAATAATATAAAAGTGGAAAATAAAGCCCAGTATAGTCCAAAACAGTAGATAATATAGCATGGAGCAATCAAAAATTATAGATACGTTGGAGACGTATCAGGCATCCCCAAGCTTAATACCTGCTCGTCCTCGAGTAGGTAAATGATAAAAAGAGAATTTTTGATGCGGAGTGCTCCTTGGCATAATTTCAATGCAAATTTTCTTAATTGTGGTATGAATATTCAGATTAGAAAGATTCAAGACAAAAGTTCATATTGACATAAAGAATAATAACACTTCAAGCAAACTAACAAAGCAATTATGTTTTTCTCAAAGTAACATGGCCAAAGAAAGTTCATACCTACAAAATCATATAGTTTAGTCATGCTCCATTTTTGTCACACAAGAATGCTCTCATCATGCACAACCCCGATGACAAGCCAAGCAATTGATTCATACCTTAATAATTTCAAACTCATAAACTTTCATGCAATACATGAGCGTGAGCCATGGATATAGCACTATGGGTGGAATAGAATATAATGATGGGGGTTGTGTGGAGAAGACAAAAAGGGAGAAAGTCTCACATCAATGAGGCTAATCAATGGCTAGGTAGATGCCCATTGATTGATGTTAATGCGAGGAGTAGGGATTGCCATGCAACGGATGCACTAGAGCTATAAATGTATGAAAGCTCAACAAAAGAAACTAAGTGGGTGTGCATCCAACTTGCTTGCTCATGAAGACCTAGAGCACTTGAGGAGGCCCATTGTTGGAATATACAAGCCAAGTTCTATAATGAACAATTCCCACTAGTATATGAAAGTGATAACTCAAGAGACTCTCTATATGAAGAACATGGTGCTACTTTGAAGCACAATATATGAGACTCGCTATATCATGGTGCTACTTTGAAGCACAAGTGTGGAAAAAAGGATAGTAACATTTCCCCTTTTTGTTTTTTGGCCTTCTTTTTTTCTTTGTCCCTTTTTTTGGGACAATTCTCTATTGAATGATGATCATCACACTTCTATTTTTTTACAACTCAATGATTACAACTCGATACTAGAACAAAGTATGACTCTATATGAATGCCTCCGGCGGTGTACCGGGATATGCAATGAATCAAGAGTGACAAGTATGAAAAATTATGAACGGTGGCTTTGCCACAAATACTATGTCAACTACATGATCATGCTAAGCAATATGACAATGATGTATGTGTCATGATAAACTGGATGGTGGAAAGTTGCATGGCAATATATGTCGGAATGGCTATGGAAATGCCATAGTAGGTAGGTATGGTGGCTGTTTTGAGGACGATATAAGGAGGTTTATGTGTGAAAGAGCGTATCATATCACGGGGTTTGGATGCACCGGCGAAGTTTGCACCAACTCTCAATGTGAGAAAGGGAAATGCACGGTACCGTAGAGGCTAGCAATGATGGAAGGGTGAGAGTGCGTATAATCCTTGGACTCAACATTAGTCATAAAGAACTCATATACTTATTGCAAAAATCTACAAGCCATCAAAAACCAAAGTATTAGGCGCATGCTCCTAGGGGGATAGATTGGTAGGAAAAGACCATCGCTCGTCCCCGACCGCCACTCATAAGGAGGACAATCAAATAACACCTCATGTTTCAAATTTGTTGCATAATGTTAACCATACGTGCATGCTACGGGACTTGCAAACTTTAACTCAAGCACTTCTCAAATTCACAATTACTGTACTAGCATGACTTTGATATTACTACCTCCATATCTCAAAATAATTATCAATCATCCAACTTTTCTTAGTATTCAACGCACTCAAAAGAAAGTTTCACAAATCTTGAATACCAAGCAAGTTATTATTAAGCAAATTACCATGCTATTACGACTCTCAAAATAATTTAAGTGAAGCATGAGAGATCATAGTTTCTTTAAAACAAACCACCACCGTGCTCTAAAATATCTAAGTGAAGCACATAGAGCAAAATTTCAACGCTCAAAAGATATAAGTGAAGCACAAAGAGCAAAAATACATAGCTCAAAAGATATAAGTGAAGCACATAGAGTATTCTATCAAATTTTAATTCATAGATGACTCTCTCAAAAGGTGTGTACAGCAAGGATGATTGTGGCACACTAACAAACAAAGACACAAATAATACAAGACGCTCCAAGCAAAACACATATCATGTTGGTGAATAAAAATATAGCTCCAAGTAAATTACCGATGGAAGTGGACGAAAGAGGGGATGCCTTCCGGGGCATCCCCAAGCTTTGACTTTTTGGTGTCCTTGGATTATCTTGGGGGTGCCATGGGCATACCCAAGCTTAGGCTCTTGCCACTCCTTGTTCCATAATCCATCAAAAGAACTCACCCAAAACTTGAAAACTTCACAACACAAAACTCAATAGAAATCTCGTGAGCTCCGTTAGAGAAAGAAAACATAGAACCACTTCAAGGTACTGTAATGAACTCATTCTTTATTTATTTTGGTGTTAAACCTACTGTATTCCAACATCTCTATGGATTATAAACTATTTTACTAACCATAGATTCATCAAAATAAGCAAACAACACACGAAAAACAGAATCTGTCAAAAACAGAACAGTCTGTAGTAATCTGTAACTAACGCAAACTTCTGGAACTCCAAAAAACCTACCAAACTTAGAAGACCTAGATAATTTGTTTATTGATCATAAGAAATTGGAATTAGTATTTTATCACGTTCTGATGATTTTTAGTAATTCGGGCACTGAACGCAAAGTTTCTGGAAATTACAGCAAGATCAAATAACTATCATCCAAGAAGATCCAATAGGTCTAGCTTGGCACAAACACTAATTAAAACACAAAACCACATCCAAACAGAGGGTAGATGGGTTATTTATTCCCTAACAGAATAAAAACACAAAAAACAAAAAAAACAAAATTGGGTTGCCTCCCAATAAGCGCTATCATTTAACGCCCCTAGCTAGGCATAAAAGCGAGGATAGATCTAGGTATTGCCATCTTTGGAAGGCAATCCATAAGTGGCTCTCATGATGGTTTCATATGGCAATTTTATTTTCTTTCTTGGAAAGTGTTCCATGCCCTTTTTAATGGAAATTGGAATCTAATATTCCCTTCCTTCATATCAATAATCGCACCAACCGTTCTAAGGAAAGGTCTACCAAGAATAATAGGGCAAGAAGGATTGCAATCTATATCAAGAACAATGAAATCTACAGGCACATAATTCCTATTTGCAACAATAAGAACATCGTTAATCCTTCCCATAGGTTTCTTAATAGTAGAATCCGCGAGATGTAAGTTTAAAGAGCAATCATCAAGATCGCGGAAATCTAGCAAATCACACAAAGTTTTGGGGATAGTGGAGACACTAGCACCCAAATCACACAAAGCATAAAACTCATGATCTTTAATTTTAATTTTGATAGTTGGTTCCCACTCATCATAGAGTTTTCTAGGGATAGAGACTTTCAACTCAAGTTTTTCTTCATAAGATTGCATCAAGGCATCAACAATATGTTCGGTGAAGGCTTTCTTTTGACTATAAGCATGCGGAGAATTTAGCACGGATTGCAACAAGGAAGTACAATCAATCAAAGAGCAACTTTCATAATTAAATTCCTTGAAATCCTATATAGTGGGTTTAGCAACATCTAAATTTTTATTTCTTTCAATCCCACTTTCATAATCCTAAATTTTCATAATTAAATTCCTTGAAATCCTAAATTTTCATAATCCCCGAACTTTCACAAGGAAGTACAATCAATCAAAGAGCAACTTTCATAATTAAATTCCTTGAAATCCTAAATTTTTATTTCTTTCAATCCTATAAAGATCTAAATACTCCGAATTTTTGGAACACCTTCTAGGTAAATGAAGATCATATTCAGTTTCATCAAGATTCATATTGCAAAACAAAGATTTGATAGGGGACACATCAATAACTTTTAGATCTTCATCTTGATTTTCATAGGTATTTGGTTTTGCGGCCATCTTATTGACCAAGGTAGCTTGCATGTCCAAAATTTCAGCAGTCATCTTTTCAAGACGAGCAATTTGGGATCTGATACCATCAAATTCTTTAGACATATCATTGAGCTCTTTATTCATATAACTCATAAAACCTTTTTGTTCCTTAAGCTCGTTTCTAAAGAAATTATTATGCTCAAATTGCAAAACCATAAACTTCCTAACGTTGTTTTTGATCTCCTCTAACCTTTTAAAGTGAAGATCACCAAAATTTGGTAGAGCCATCGCGACAAACAAGCAATCCAACACACGAGCAAACAAAAGGCAAGCGAGAAAAAGGCAAACGGAGAAGGAGAAGGGGAAGGATAAAGAGAGGGCGAATAAAATGGCAAGGGTGAAGTGGGGGAGAGGAAAACGAGAGGCAAATGGCAACTAATGTAATGCGGGAGATAGGGATTGTGATGGGTACTTGGTATGTTGACTTTTTGCGTAGACTCCCCGGCAACGGCGCCATAAATTCTTCTTGCTACCTCTTGAGCTTGCGTTGGTTTTCCCCGAAGAGGAAAGGATGATGCAACAGAGTAGAGTAAGTATTTCCCTCAGTTTTTGAGAACCAAGGTATCAATCCAGTAGGAGGCCACGCGCAAGTCCCTCGTACCTACACAACACAAAGAGCTCAACGCAACCAACGCGATTAGGGGTTGTCAATCCCTTCACGTTCACTTACGGAAGTGAGACCCGATAGATAATATTTTTGGTATTTTTGATATAAAGATGCAAAGTGAAAAGTAAAAGGCAAAGTAAAAACAAAGCAAGATTAAAGTGATGGAGATTGATATGATGAGAATAGACACGGGGGCCATAGGTTTCACTAGTGGCTTCTCTCAAGAGCATAAGTTTTCTACGGTGGGTGAACAAATTACTGTTGAGCAATTGACAGAATTGAGCATGGTTATGAGAATATCTAAGCATGATCATGTATATGGCATCACATCCGTGACAAGTAGATCGAAATGATTTTGCATCTACTACTATTACTCCACTCATCGACCGCTATCTAGCATGCATCTAGAGTATTAAGTTAAAAACAGAGTAACACTTTAAGCAAGATGACATGATGTAGAGAGATAAATTCATGCAATATGAAATAAACCCCATCTTGTTATCCTCGATGGCAATGATACAATACGTGTCTTGCTGCCCCTTCTGTCACTGGGAAAGAACACCGCAAGATCGAACACAAAGCTAAGCACTTCTCCCATGGCAAGAACTACCAATCTAGTTGGCCAAACCAAACGAATAATTCGAAGAGACTTGCAAAGATAACCAATCATACATAAAAGAATTCAGTGAAGATTCAAATATTGTTCATAGATAGACTTGATCATAAACCCACAATTCATCGGTCTCAACAAACACACCGCAAAAGAAGAAGATTACATCGAATAGATCTCCACAAGAGAGGGGGAGAACATTGTATTGAGATCCAAAAAGAGAGAAGAAGCCATCTAGCTAATAACTATGGACCCGAAGGTCTAAGGTAAACTACTCACACTTCATCGGAGGGGCTATGATGATGTAGAAGACCTCCATGATGACGGCCCTCTCCGGTAGAGCTCCGGAACAGGCCCCAAGATGGGATCTTGTGGATACAGAAAGTTGCGGTGGTGGAATTAGGTTTTTGGCTCCTATTCTGATCGTTTGGGGTACGTGGGTATATATAGGATGAAGGAGTACGTCGGTGGAGCACCGAGGGGCCCATGAGGCAGGGGGCGCGCCCTATAGGGGGGCGCCCCCTACCCTCGTGACCGCCTCCGGTACTTCTTGGAGTAGGGTCCAAGTCTCCTGGGTCTTATCCGAGAAGAAAATCACGTTCCAAAAAGGATTTTTCTGTTTGGACTCCGTTTGATATTCTGTTTCTTCGAAACACTGAAATAGGCAAAAAACAGCAATTCTGGGCTGGGCCTCTGGTTAATAGGTTAGTCCCAAAAATAATATAAAAGTGGAAAATAAAGCCCAATATAGTCCAAAACAGTAGATAATATAGCATGGAGCAATAAAAAATTATAGATACGTTGGAGACGTATCACCGACGCGTGGCCAAACAAGCCGGGTGAGAAGCTTGAGCACGGTATCATGGGAACAGGCTCACCGATGATACATTTGGCGCCTCTTCGAGCCCACATGTGCGCGGCGGTGTGGTCAAGCGTGCACTGGAATCCTCCGCTATGAACGCCGTGATAAGACATGACGATTACGGGCCGGCCGGCCCCCATTTATTACAACGTCCATTTAACCCTTGTGTCTCTTCAACCTTTCGATCACGCCACACCATTGCAAGAAGCACACCCACCACGAGAAATTCTTAGAGGGTATCCTGCCGGCTCCAATGGCACCCTGAGCGGCTGCCGATGATGAGCAGCAGTTCACCATGCGTGCCGTGGTGGACACCCACAGAAGGTTCATGGACCTCTCGGTGGTGTACACCAAAGACCCGGTCTGGGTGGAGCACTCCATCCACATCATGGAGCTGTTGCTTGCCGCGGGGAAGTACAAGGTGGTCGGGTTCAACCTCGAGTACACCCGCGCTCATGCCGGGTCTCGTCCCAAGGTCGTCGTCGCCCAGATGTGTGTGCGCCACCACGTCCTCGTCTACCACTACTGCCTGGCCACAAGGCCTTGCGAGCGTTTTGCCAGGTTTGTCAACAGCCCCCACTACATGTTCGCTACGGTGGACATCACCAACGATGTAAAGGCGCTTGAGAATTCGGGCATCGCCTTCCAGAATCTTGTCGACATCCAAGGCCAATACAAGATCTGGGGCAGCAAGGAGCATGAGAAGGACTCACTGGTTCACCTTGCCGAGGCCATCATTGACCCCTACTATAGAGACATGAAGGATTTGTGCAACAAGGACAAGCGTGCCTGGCACTCGGCCTGGATGGAGAAACTCGACAAAGCTCACGTCGTGTACATGGCCAAGGAGGTGTACACGAGCTACGACATGTACAGGCAGATCGTTGACATGAGGAAGTGACTCCTTCCCCAAAATGTCCAGGGATCCAGCCAGAAGCAGAGGAATGGAAAGCGTCATCGCAACAATAAGTAGTTGATTAGATCATCGTTTTTCCTACTTTAGTATGCATGTAATTGCTTGCTTTGGTGTGTGGAAATGTTATGTGTGTAGTCACTTGTGTAATTGTATGCTTAATTTGGTTACGCAATGCTGTCTTTTTAAATATATATGTTTATGCTCTGTAGACAGAGTGTAGATGTTGTGCGGACAAAGAAAATCACATCGCACACGGACTAAACAATGTAACCCGTCGGTGATGTTTTCATCAATAACTCACAATTGTATACCAGCAATTGTTTTCTCACAACACACACGACTTCTTAGTAGTAATCGTCTGTGTTGTTATCGGTCTTCACACACGTTTCCGATTACACACATGTTTGCCTCGTATCACACACATCTTGTTCATTTGAACCGTTTCTACTCTCATGTCTCAACGCAAACAATTCATCCAAGTGAACCGCATGCCGTATATCGCGCACACCTTTGATCTGGCAGACCGTTTCTTTTGTATTTCCTAATCACAAATAGTTCATCCGAGTGAACCATATGCTGTACATCGCACACACCTTCATCTGGCTGCATGTTTCTTTTGTTCCTCCTCATCGCAAACAGTTAATTGAGCTAAACTATATGCCCTCCATCGCCCACGCAACTAAAATCTGAACCGTGTTTGATGCATCCTCCATCACAAACATTTTGCACCTTTTTTGGTGGTTTTTTACACCACCATTTGCGATTATGGCATCGCACACAGTTTCGTCGAAAGGTCTCTGATCGTAGTGTCGCGTTAGCAGCAACCTGAAGTAGTGATTTGTCTAAACAGAATAGTCCGTAAAGAATGCAAGAAGATTCATAGTTCTCTAACTCAAAACATTCTGAAAAATTACCACACTATAGGAAAAATGTTGCTATTGTGTAAAAATTTCAAGATTTTATCACGTTCCGACTTTCCAGAAGAATTCAGGCAATGATAGAAAACTTTCTATTTTCAAAACAGCAACATATAGACTTGCAAAATAAGCATGGTAAAGGCTATACTTGACATTTTTATGGAACTAAAAGATGCAAAACATTACTCTAAATAGCAGCAAGAAAATATCAACAAATAAAATGACGCTCCAAGCAAAAGTCATACCATGTGACGAATAAAAATATAGCTCCAAGTGAGGTTACCGATAATGTTGAAGACGAAAGAGGGGATGCCTTCCGCGGCATCCCCAAGCTTAGTTGCTTGGATCTTCCTTGAATATTACCTTGGGGTGCCTTGGGCATCCCCAAGCTTAGGGTCTTGTCACTCTTAATTCTTCTCACATCAATATCTCGCCCAAAACTTGAAAACTTCAATCACACAAAACTTAATAGAACTTCGTGAGATGGGTTAGTGTAGTAAAACAACTCATTCACTTGGGTACTATCAAGACAAGATTCAAAATTTTCTCACATTATTCCTACTATACCCTATCATTTATACAATTATTATTGAGCAATATAAGCCATAGAACTAGAAAACAAGCAAATTATGCATCAAAAACAGAACAGTCTCTAGTAATCTGGAAATTTCTTATACTTCTATAACTCCAAAAATTATGAAAAATATGAAAATCTAGGAAATTTGTATATCAATCTTGTGTAAAAGAATTCAGAGCAAAAGAACATTTCTGTGATTTTCTAAATTTCTGGCAATGAGCGCAAAAGTTTCTGTTTTTCAGCAAGATCAAATCAACTATCACCATAGACCATCCCAAAGGTCTTACTTGGCTCAAACAATAGTTAAAACACCAAAACACAATTACTACATAGCTAATAATGGGTATTTATTGAAAAATGGGAGTAAAAACAAAAAACACAAAATAAAAATTGGGTTGCCTCCTAGCAAGCACTATTGTTTAATGCCCCTAGCTAGGCATGATGATTTCAATGATGCTCACATAAAATATAAGAATTGAAACATAACGGGAGCATCATGAAGCATATGGCTAGAACATTTAAGCCTAACACACTTCCTATGCATAGGGATTTTGTGAGCAAACAACTTATGGGAAGAAGAATCAACTATCATAGGAAGGCAATACAAGTAAAACTTCCAAGATTTTAAACACATATAGAGTAAACTTGATATTATTGAGATACGTAAAAGCATATGTTCCTGCCTGCTCATAATAATTTTGATTAGCATCATGAATGAATTCAGGAACATAACTATCACATAAAGCATTCTTTTCATGATTCATAAGGATAGAAATTTTAATACTCTCCACATGAGCAATTTTCTTCTCATTCATAATAATGGGAGTATCATATGAAACTTGAATACTATAAATTGTTTCCACATTAAAAGAGTAATGTTCAGAAAAAGGGTAATCATAATTATGACAAGTTTTATAAATATAATCATCACCATGTTTTATCACATAGGTGTTATCACAATAATCATCGTAAGTAGCAACTTTGTTCTCATCGTAATCAATTGTAACCTCTTCCAAGATAGTGGAATCATTACTAAATAAAGTCATGACCTCTCCAAATCCAATTTTATCAATATAATAAGATTCAACACCCTCCAAAATAGTGGGATAATAATTATCTAAAGTTGCACTCTTCCAAACCCACTTTCATAAATATTGCAATCATCATAAATAGGAGGCAAGCTATCATCATAATAAATTTGCACATCAAAACTTGGGGGGCTAAAAATATCATTTTTATCAAGCTTAGTATCCCCAAGCTTGGGACAAACATTAATTGCAGCAAATAATTTCTCAAACATGTCATTCCCATCAAACATAGCATCCCTAAGCTTGCGGCTTTACGTATCATATGCATAATCACTCTCATCATTAATAGTATGAATGGCACGAATAGTGTAGCAATTATTGTCATCATAATTTTCTAAGTTGGTGCCAAAAAGATTTTCAAGATTATAAGAAGTATCATTATTTTCCAAATCATAATCATCACAATGAGTAATAGGCATAACAAAATCATCCTCAATAGTTTCTTTGGACATTGTACCATAAGACAAAGAATCTATATCATCATCAAGTATGTCATCTTCCACATTTATTTTTGATTCATTCTCATGAGGCATAACAATAATCGGAGCAATATAATTTGGGAGGGATACCTTTTTACCTTTGCTTTTTCCATCTTTTCTTTTTCTTCTCCACATCATGTGTGGGTTTAATCAACTTTTTGGAGCTCTTTATTGATGAGATTGGTTGCATAGGAAGCTCATTCTCGTAACATGTTCCATCACGAGAGACAATAGGAGGGAAAATGGATAGCTTTTACCCTTTCATTAGTATTTATTTTATATTCTATTGGTTTTCCCATCTTTCTATAGTTGGCAATATAAGCATTTTCATTGCAATTTACCATACAAAACATATAGATTTCCTTCAAATTAGTTTCACCATGGTTTGTGAATATGAATGCATCAAACCAACTAGTTTTATGTGAAAATTCTTCACACCCCCAAAATAAACAAAGTTCATTATAAAGTTCAAGGGTGATCAAGTTATTGCAATATTTAGCCACAATTCGATCATTAAAAAGTATGCATTGGAAATTAAGATGACCAACTCTATTGCAAAGTTCACAAGTAATGGGATGAAGAGAGCATAATTTTGTAGCAAATTTATCTATCACCTTAAGCCACCGATTTGTTTTATCATGTTTATGCTTCTTACAAAATCTATCATCCCTATAAGGCATGTCTTCACAAACTCTATTCACTTCACAAAAATTGACGTGCTTATAAGAAACATCTTTATCATGACTAGTGCAATCATCATTACTATCATGAATATTCATAGCAAGCACACTAACAACATTGCAATCATGATTATCATTCAAAGATTTAGTGCCAAACATTTTATTGACTTTTTCTTCTAACACTTGAGCACAACTTTCATTTCCATCATTTTCATGGAAGACATTAAAAAGATGAAGCATACGATGCAACATGAATTCCATTTTTTGTAGTTTTCTTTTATAAACTAAACTAGTGATAAAACAAGAAAATAAAAGGTTCAATTGCAATATCTAAAGATATACCTTCAAGCACTCACCTCCTAGGCAACAACGCTAGAAAAGATCTTGGTGTCTACTATGCAACTTTATTCTTGTGGACTCGTGTTGGGCCTCCAAGCGTAGAGTTTTGTAGGACAGTAGCAATTTTTCCTCAAGTGGATGACCTAAGGTTTATAAATCCGTGGGAGGCATAGGATGAAGATGGTCTCTCTCAAACAACCTTGCAACCAAATAACAAAGAGTCTCTTGTGTCCCCAACACACCCAATACAATGGTAAATTGTATAGGTGCACTAGTTCGACGAAGAGATGGTGATACAAGTGTAATATGGATAGTAGATATAGATTTTTGTAATCTGAAAATATAAAACAACAAGGTAACTAGCAACAAAAGTGAGCAAAAATGGTATTGCACTGCTTGAAAACAAGGCCTAGGGTTCATACTTTCACTAGTGCAAAGTCTCTCAACAATGATAACATAATTAAATCATATGGCAATCCCTCAACATGCGACAAATAGTCACTCCAAAGTTCCTATCGCGAAGAACATAAGATGGAATTTCTTGTAGGGTACGAAACCACCTCAAAGTTATTCTTTTTGATTAATCTTTTGAGCTATTCCTATAAGTATCACAAAGAACCCTAGAGTTCGTAATAAAGTAACACCATATGATACACATCAATCAACCCTAATATGTCACCTAGATACTCAAATGTCACCACAAGTATCCATGGGTCAATTATACGATATGCATCAAACAACTTCAGATTCATAATATTCAATCCAACACAAAGAACCTCAAAGAGTGCCCCAAGATTTCTACCGGAGAAACAAGGATGAAAATGTGCATCAATCCCTATGCATAGATTACCCCAATGTCACCTCGGGAATCCATGAGTTGACTTCCAAAACATACATCAAGTGAATCAATAGAACACCCCATTGTCACCACGTGTATCCCGTGCAAGACATACATCAAGTGTTCTCAAATCCATAATAGTATTCAATCCGATAATAGTGAAACCTAAAAGGTAAAACTCAATTCGTCACAAGAAGGTAGAGAGGGAGAAACACCATATGATCCAACTATAGTAACAAAGCTCGCGGTACATCAAGATCATGCCAAATCAAGAACACGAGAGAGAGATCAAACACATAGCTATTGCTACATACCATCAGCCTCGAGGGTGAACTACGCCCTCCTCATCATGGTGGCCGCCGGGATGATGGAGATGGCCTCTGGTGATGGCTTCCCCCTCTGGCAGGGTGTCAGATGATGTCGCTTGAAGCTAGTCGGTATTTCCCCAAAGAGGAAGGGATGATGCAGCACAGCGGGGGTAGGTATTTCCCTCAAATATGAAACCAAGGTTATCGAACCAGTAGGAGAACCAAGCAACACAATGTAAACAGCCCCTGCACACAGATAACAAATCCTCGCAACCCGGTGTGTTAAAGGAGTTGTCAATCCCTTTCAGGTAACGGTGCCAGAAATTGGTGCGTGATGGGAGAAAGTTGTAATAGATTGAATAAATAGATCGCAAATAAAATAAAGTGCAGCAAAGTATTTTTGGGTTTTTGGATTAATAGATCTGAAAATAAAAGCAAAGGAAAATAGATCACAAAGGCAAATATATGAGAAAGAAGACCCAGGGGCCGCATGTTTCACTAGTGGCTTCTCTCGAGAAAAATAGCAAATGGTGGGTAAACAAATTACTATTGGGAAATTGATAGAACTTCAAATAATCATGATGATATCCAGGCAATGATCATTATATAGGCATCACGTCCAAGATTAGTAGACCGACTCCTGCTTGCATCTACTACTATTACTCCACACATCAACCGCTATCCAGCATGCGTCTAGTGTATTAAGTTCATGGTGAAACGGAGTAATGCAATAAGAACGATGACATGATGTAGACAAGATCTATCTATGTAGAGATAGACCCCATCATTTTATCCTTATTAGCAACGATACATACGTGTTGTTTCCCTTTCGGTCACTAGGATCAAGCACCGTAAGACATAACCCACTACAAAGCACCTCTTCCCATTGCAAGATAAATAGATCAAGTTGGCCAAACAAAACCCAAATATCAGAGAAGAAATACGAGGCTATAAACAATCATGCATCTAAGAGATCAAAGAAACTCAAATACCTTTCATGGATATAAAAAGATAGATCTGATCACAACCTCAAAGTTCATCAATCCCAAGAAACACACCGCAAAAGAGTTACATCATATGGATCTCCAAGAGACCATTGTATTGAGAATCAAGAGAGAGAGAGAGAGATGAAGCCATCTAGCTACTAACTACGGACTCGAAGGTCTACAAAGAACTACTCACACATTATCGGAGAGGCACCAATGGAGGTGGTGAGACCCATCCGGGATGGTTTCTAGATTGGATTTGGTGGTTCTGGACTCTGCGGCGGCTAGATGAATATTTCGTCGACTCCCCTAGGGTTCTGGGATTTTTGGGGTATTTATAGAGCAAAGAGGCGGTCCGGGGGGCACCCGAGGTGGGCACAACCCACCCAAGAATGCCCTCGTGGGTTGTGCCCCCCTCGGGGCACCCCCCAAGCGCAGCCAGGGCCCGTTGTGTTCCTTCTGGCCCATAAAAATTCTCCGTAAATTTTCGTGGCATTTGCACTCCGTCTGATATTGATTTTCTATGATGTAAAAAACACAAAAAAAACAAGAACTAACACTTGGCACTATGTCAAGAGGTTAGTACCAAAAAATGGTATAAAATGACTATAAAATGATTATAAAACACCCAAGATTGAAAATATAACAGCATGGAACAATCAAAAATTATAGATAAGTGATAAAAATAGGATTTTTGATATGGAATGCTGCCTAACATGTCATATCATATTTCTTTCTTTATAGCATGGACATTTAGACTTTTATATTGTTCAAAGCAATAGTCTAGTTTTGACATGATAATTTAAATACTCAAACATATCAACAAGCAGCTAGGTCTTTCAAAATATCAACGCTAAAATAAGCTATCCCTATACAATCATGCTCAACCATTGATCCATTCATGAAACACACTCGCATATTAGCTCTGTCCAATACTCAAGTACGACCATATTGCCTCCTAGTTGGTGCTTTTGTAAGAGAAGATGGAGACTCAAATTCAAAATAAAAATTGCATAAAGTAAAAGATAAGCCCTCCGTAGAGGGAAGTAGGGATTTGTAGAGGTGCCAGAGCTCAAAGCGAAAAACTTAAGAGATAAAAACATTTTGGGAGGTGTATCCATCCCACCAACGAAAATGACTTAGAGTTCCCAATACTTTCCATGCATAGATATATCATAGGCGGTCCCAAACAAAAAAATAAAGTTTATTCATTTTTCCAGCATACTTCAACTTTCCATGGCTAGCCGTATCCACAGTTTCCCTCCATACCAAAACTTTCCAAGGAATTTATTATTTGACAACATAAAGTAAATTCGTTTTTACATTTTGGGACTGGGCATCCCTAATAACTTTGCCTTACTCTTGTGCAATGACAAGTGAATAAACACTCATCTTGAGAATAACACATCTAGCATGGAAAATATTAGCCACCCCTCACTGCTCCACGAGCGAAACAAACACACAAAAGGGAAGTTTATTTTCAAAATTAGAGATCGCACATGCAAATTTGCTTAGAACAGCAAAAGAATACCGCATATAGGTAGATATAGTCGATCATGTGGCAAAACTGGTTTAAAGGTTTTTGGATGCACAAGTAGTAATCATACTTAGTGCAAAATGAAGGCTAGCAAAAGATTGGGAAGCGACCAACCAAGAAATGGATAATCTCATAAGCGAGCATTAAGCATAACTAACACCGAGCAATGCACCATAAGTAGGATTTAATTTCATTGCATAACTATTGACTTTTGTGCTTGCATAGGGAATCACAAACCGTAACACCAATATTCTTACTAAGCATAATTACTCATCAAGATAACTCACATATCACAATGTCATATCTCAAAACTATTACTAAGAATCAAGTTTATTTTGTCCAATGATCTTCATGAAAGTTTTTATTATATCCTTCTTGGATATATATCACTTTGGGACTAATTTTCATGTGTTGCTTTTTACAAGCTCAAACAAATATAAGTGAAGATCATAAGCATAATATTTCTTTCTCTCAAATTAATTTAAGTGAAGGAAGAGAGAATTTCTTGAAAATTGTACTGACTCTCAAATAAATCTAAGTGAAGTAAGAGATCATTTGTTCAAAAATACTAAAGTACACCGTGCTCAAAAAGGTATAAGTGAAGCACTAGAGCAAGTCCATAGCTCATAAGAAAAATTAAGTGAAGCATAGAGAGAAATTCTAACAAGTCAGGACATAATTTTTGCTCTCTCAAATAGGTGTGTCCAACAAGGATTGATGAGTTAAAACACAAAATAAAATAGGCAAAGACTCATATCATACAACACTCTCCCAGCAAAACACATAGTATGTGACGAAGAAAAATATAGTTTTGAGTAAAATACCGATAGTCGTTAGAAGAAAGAGGGGATGCCACTCGGGGGCATCCCCAAGCTTAGTTGGTTGCTCATTCTTGGATAATAGCTTGGGATGCCGGGGCATTCCCAAGCTAGGCTCTTCTATCCTTTTGTCGGTGGGAAACGGCGATGGGGTCACTGGGATCCCTTCTACGGTTGGCGGGCGTGGGGTTGTGCAAAGAGCGGGTCTGGCGGTCGGCACAAGGATCATTTACCCAGGTTCAGGCCGTGGAGACGCGTAATACCCTAGTCCTGCTTTCATGTATATTTGAGTATTCTTGAGTTCTTGTACTAGCTACGGTGTCTCCCTAGTTCCAAAGATCCGAATCCCCCTCTAGTAGGCCTTGGGCCTCCTTTTATAGATAAAAGGGGTCGCCACAGTGGTACATAGGAGGTGGAAGGGTGCATCACGGCTGAGTCTATCCTCTGGCACCATCGGACAAATGCATTTAATCCGTTGTGACATGCCCCTCTTGCTTTATTGGGGACGACAAAGAAGCTCGTCCCAGCTGTCGCCGCCTCGCATGGCTCCGACGCGCGTCCGAGCTGACGAGGCGTTGTAGCACCACGTTGGCTGGCTGCTGGGCTGGCGTGATGGCGGAGCCTTCACGAAGATCTGCATGCCACCACGCAGGTGCTTGCGGAGTTGGTGTGGAGGCCGCACGCTGCCAGACAGACGCCTACCCAACGGGTTGAGCTAGTAGCTGCATGGGAGCGGTGATGGAGTCTTGGCTGACGTGGGCCTGGCTGTGGCCCCACAGACGTCCTCGGCAAGGGTCTTGCCGAGGGCCTGGCAAGGGTCTTGCCGTGGCACCACGGTCGTCCCCGGCAAGGATCTTGTCGGGGGTCTCGTGGATTTCCTCGGCAAGGATCTCGCCAAGGATCGTCGTCTTCTGGTTCTCATCTGATCTTGCGTATTTATGATCTCTACAAAGATCTGCATGCCACCATGGAGGTGCCTCCCGAGCCTTTGTTTTGATGTGGCTGATGGCGTCGGAAACCCTTGGGCTCAAGGGTGGCGCACTCTGCTGGGGTCAGGCAAGTTGCCCCGGCAAGGATCATGTCGGGGCTGTGGAATCCACCCCGGCAAAAGTCTTGCCGGGGGAGTCCACCTCGCCCTCTTGCTTTCTTTGTGCCCCTAGTCTTGGCGTTGCTCTGGCTGTCTTGCGCTCCGGCATCCCTCCTCTGCCCTGCTCAGTGAAGCCGTGGGTGCGGCTCTGACTGCCCGGGCACAATTAAAGGGGTGCAAAAGGATAGCCCCTACTTTTGTACACCGAGAGGAGCCCCTGGGCTTGGGCCACACGTAAGCGCAACGCGTTGTTGGGCTAGGCCCAGAACGGTGCGCGGGCAGGCGGGCAGATTTTTACTGTTGTAACTTTTCTGTCCGCTGCGCTTCCCCACGAACCGCGTTGAACGTGCGACGTGGGGGGTCATGCGTGACGTGGGGATCATGTATGGGGCGGTTTCCGCATGCATGCGTCACATCGTGGTAAAGAGGAGGCTCGTGCCTTCCCCATAAAAAGAGGAAAACGCAGAGGCGCGACTCATTTACTGAGTGGACTTGGGTCGTGGTCTTCAAGGCGCTCGCGCCCCGCGATCACGGGGTGGAGAACTGTTGCCTAACCTGTCCCCCTGATTTCTGCTTGCTCGCCACATGTCCCCCGTGCTCCCGAGATGGCAGGCAGTGGATGCGTGGGTGGAGGGGGGGCACGAACCTTAAATAACAAGGTGGGAAACCGGGTCGTCGCTGATTGGAGCGGCGGGTCGGTCCCGATTCCCTGCACCCCCGATGGCCGGATTGGCTGAGTGGGGCGGCTGAGCCCCGACCTCGCCTCTTTATAAGAAGGGGGAGGGGGATGTCATCCCAAAATCTTTCACCATTCCTCTCCTTCCACCACGGCTCCGTTCTTCCATCTGCCATGGCAAGAGGTGGCGCCGGCCCTTCGATGGTGGCGGCGAGGGTCTCTGCTCGACGTCGCATCCCTCGTTCCCAAGAGCTCACGGCGGCGGAGCCGGCCATGAGAGGAAGGGGGAGGGGCGAGGCCGGGGTCGGCGTGGCGCTCGGGGAAGAGGGGGACGGGGTGGCACACCGGCCTTGCCTCCGCCAGCGATGCCTCCTCCAATGGAGGGCCACTTCAGGGACCAGCCTCGTGAGTTCTTCATCAGGCTGCCGCCCACCGTGCTGTCGCCTTCGTCTCCCTGCTCCATTCGCTCAGGAGATGGAGCTCGATCCATCCTAGACCCTGAGGTTTCATATGAGGGGCTGCGGGAACGGCGACACGCGGGTTGACGTTCACTTTCCCGTCCCTCACGTCATGTATCTTCGTCGCGGATGTAAGACTATTGCTCGTATGCATAGCCTGACGGCAGGGCTCGTTCTCTTTTTCAAATTAATGGAGAACGGCCTGCTCTCCGTCAAGGTCTTCGGAGACTCTGGAACTCACCTGAAGTGCTGCGTGGAGAGCTCCTCCGATGACGAAGGCTCTTCCTCAAGCGGGAGTGACGAGGAGGACATCGACAGCGACGACGAGGGCGTCGAGCGGGGGAATTCCGACTCCGACTGACCGCGCCGCCCCTCCCTCGGCCATGTGCCCTACCGAGGGCCTTCCTCATCAAGCTCTCCATCGGAGTGTTCCCCGTCGCCTTCTTTTTGCCTTCACCTGCCGCACCTGGGAGGAAAAGGGCAAGAACGGGGATCACGAGGCACTTATCTTTTTTTAGTTGGTAAGCCTACGGGCCTTGGTAGAATTTAGATCTTGTAATCCCTTCGCTCGTGTACTCATTCCGTATGAATTGTACTTGTTTACAACGTATGAATGAAAAGAAGGGTGTTTGCCGGGTTTTTCTTGCGCGTGGGCGAGGGCCACACCGAGGAACGCGTACTTGTTATCTTAAGATAAACATTGTATCCCGGTAACAGGCCTTGCCGTTCTCCTACTCTATGGCTCAGCTACACTCACACCCTTGGTGGAGGTAGGGGCCGAGTAGGATTAGGCCCCTCGCTCGCCCTCTTCTCACCGCACTACAACCAAGTTCCGGCCCAAAGTAAGGTTTTCGGACACGGGACAGAGGGAGCAAGATGGTATGAGAGCGAGCGAAGTCTTATACATTCAAGGTTCATGTGGGGGCACAGAGTGGGGGAGAAAGACTTATCTAATGTCGCTGCCCCCGGCAACCTTGGCTTGCCATGATTGGATCCTTAGACCTGCATTCCCCGGCAACCTTGGCTTGTCGGGGTCAGGGCGTCGACCTGTTCTCTTCCTTCCAAATAGCTCAGCAGAAATGTCCATGTACCCTGCGAACCAAAGAGGATGGAAAGGAACAGAGAGTCGCACACTCAACCTCTATGCTAGGGGTTAGCCGCCGCTAAGTACTATTAACCCTAACCGAGGGAGAGACTCAAACTAGCATGCATGCTAAAACTTAGGGCGCCAGCGCTTCATTTATTTATGCTCAGGGTCTGCGCCTAGCTTTGTACAGAGGGTTACATGCCTTGCCGGCAAGGCTAGTACAAAAGGTGGCTTGCCGGGGGGGGGTGGCAACCGCGCCTTATGGGTAAAACTTGCGAAGATGTTTGATGTTCCAGGAGTTGCTCACTGGAATAGCATCTTCGGTCTCCAGGCGGACTGCGCCGGGCCTGGTTACTCGTATTACCCGATAAGGGCCTTCCTACTTCGGCGTTAACTTGTTGGAATTCTTGGCCGATTGAACGCGCCGAAGAACAAGGTTTCCTTCCTCAAAGCTTTGAGCATGGACCTTGCGGCTATGGTAGCGGGGCAAGGCTTGCTGGTAGCGCGCTGCTCTCACAGCCGCACAAAGACGATCTTCCTCAAGGAGCGTTGCGTCATCTTGCCGCAACTCCTCTTGCTCAAGATCGTCATAAGCGAGCACTCGAGGTGACCCGTATGTGATTTCCATGGGGAGAACTGCTTCCGCCCCGTATACCAGGGCGAAGGCTATCTAGTCGGTGGCTCGATTTGCCGTCATTCTAATCGACCAAAGAACCGTTGGCAACTCATCAATCCAGCGCCTTCCATTCTTCTGCAGCCTGTCAAAACTCTTTGTCCTCAGGCCTCGCAGTACTTCAGCATTTGCCCTCTCCGCCTGGCCGTTGCTCCGTGGGTGTGCCACGGAAGCAAAACAGACCTTGCTGTCGAGGTCTTGGATGTATTGCATGAAGGTGTGGCTTGTAAACTGCGTGCCGTTGTCGTATGACTTTGTTTGGCACACCAAAATGATAGACTAGCCCCTTCAAGAATTTGACAGTTGATTGCGCAATCACCTTCCTCACCGCTTCCACCTCCGGCCACTTTGTGAACTTGTTGATTGTAATGTACAAGTACTCAAAGCCCCCGACAGTGTGGGGAAAGGGGGCCAGTATGTCGAGCCCCCAGACCGAAAATGTCCAGGAGAGATGAATCATTTGAAGGGCTTCAGCTAGTTGATGAAGCTTCTTCAAATGGAACTGACACGCTTCACACTTGGTTACTAGTGTCGTTGTATCCTGGAGGGCAGTGGGCCAGAAGAAACCTTGCCGGAATGCCTTGCCGGCAAGGGCCCTCGACCCTATGTGGGAGCCACATATGCCTCCATGTATGTCTGCCAAAAGCTCCAGCCCTTTCTCCCGGGGAATGCACTTCAATTTCACACCGTTTGGTCTCTTTCTGTATAGGACATCGTTGACGAACTGATACATGGCAGACCGACGGGCTACTTTCTCCGCTTCTTCCTGCTCCTCAAGGAGTTCCCCTGTTTGGAGGAATCGTACAGTATGCTATGCTCATGCTGGAGCCTAGGGCTCAACGGTAAGGACTAAAGGCATTCCCTCCACCATGGGAGTGGCTGTCTCTACAGCCAGGGCTTGACGCCCCATCAGAGTTGGTTGCCCCACAACAGGCTTAGCGTCCATGGCAACATCTTTATCGGCGGCTCCTGGGATCCCGATGGGAAAGTACATGCCGGGGCCTGATTTCCTTCGCTTGTTCTGCTCTGTTGATGGTTCAACAGATGGTTGAGTCAACCGAAGCACAAAAGTACCTGGTTCCACAGGTAGTTTGAAGACGGCGCGCTTCGACAGGTAGTCGGCAATGTCGTTCTCCAATCGGGAACATGCTCTGCCTATATACTGTCAAAATGCTCCTCCAACTTCCTCACCTCATCTACGTAGGCCTCCATCAACAGGCTTTGATAATCTTTGTTGACTTTTTTGACAACAAGCTGTGAATCACCCCTGACGATGAGCTTCTTAATCCCGAGGTCTACCGCGATCCTGAGACCGGCAAGCAAACCCTCGTACTCATCAGTGTTGTTCGTGGACATCTCCCTGGGAAGTGCATCTGGATTACATACTTGAGGTGCTCTCAGGTGGGTGCAATGAGCAGCACACCAGCCCTGGCGCCTTGCAGCGAGAAAGCCCCATCAAAGTACATAATCCAGTTGCGACTTGCCTCCTTGCCGGGGAGGGTGGTCTCCTGGATCTCTTCGTCGGGCATTGAGGTCCACTCGGCAATGAACTTTGCTAAGACTCTGCTCTGGATTGTCGAAGTACTTTCAAACTTCAAACCAAAGCTTGATAGTTCCACGGCTCACTCCACAATCCTCCCGGTTGCGTCTGGGTTGTGCAATATCCGTTGCAATGGGAGGCGGGTGACGGCGATGATTTCGTGTGCTTGGAAGTAATGACGCAGCTTCCTCGAGGCCATAAGGAGGCCGAAGAGCAATTTCTGCACACCGGAGTACCTTGACCTAGCCCCCTGCAAGAAGGAGCTGACAAAGTAAACCGGGTGCTGCATCATTTTCTTCTTCCGAATCACTTCGTTTGGTTGCGTAGGCCCTGTCCTGCCAGCATCAGACTCTGCCAGGGGGAGCTCTGGCTTGCCGTCCGCCAGTCCTTCCGTTGCCACTGCGTCTTCGTCAACCTCCCTCTGCACCACTAGCATGGCACTGACCACTTGATTCATTGCCGCCAGATACAGCAACAATGGCTCTTGTGGTTTGGGCGCAACCAGTATCGGTGTAGAGGAGAGGTATTTCTTCAAATCATGTAGCGCTGCTTTGGCCTCTAGGGTCCATTCCATTGGGCCCGCCTTTTTCAAGATTTTGAAAAAGGGAAGGGCACGCTCAACAGACTTGGAGATAAATATGCTCATGGCGGCAGCGCAGCCAGTGAGTCGACGCACATCCTTGATCCGCTTGGGCGCTTCAGGCTGCTCAATAGCCTTGATCTTGTATGGATTCGCCTCGATCCCACGCTGTGACACAAAGAACCCGAGAAGTTTGCCGGACGGAACGCTGAAGACACACTTCTCAGGGTTCAACTTGAGGTTGATCTTGCGCAAATTTGCAAATGTCTCTTCCAAATCTTGTACAAGTGTCGCCCTATCCTTGGTTTTGACAACTATGTCATCCATATAAGCTTCCATATTTCTATGTAGCTGGGGCTCAAAACCATTCTAGACTGCCCTTGCAAACATCGAGCCAGCACTCTTCAACCCGAAAGGCATTCGTAAAAAGCAATACGTGGCACATGGGGTGATGAATGCTATCTTCTCTTCGTCTTATCTTGTCATGAAGATCTGGTGCTACCCCGAGTAGGCATCAAGGAATGATAACAGATCACACCCGGCTGTGGAGTCAACAATCTGGTCAATGCGCGGCAATGTGAAAGGGTCCTTGGGACAAGCCTTATTGATATCTGTGTAGTCAATACACAACCTCCACTTCCCATTTGCCTTGTGCACCACCACCGGATTGGCCAACTACGTCGGATGGAGTACTCCTCTCACCAAGCCTGCCGCTTCCAACTTCCTGATCTCCTCTGTAATGAATTCCTGTTGTTCCAAAGCTTCCTTCCTGACCTTCTGCTTGACGGGTCGCGCATGAGGACAGACAGCAAGATGGTGCTCAATCACCTCCCTGGGAACGCCGGGGATGTCGGATGTTTGCCATGCAAACACGTCAACATTCGCCCGCAGGAAGGTGACGAGCGCGCTTTCCTATTTGATGTCTAGGGTGGAGCTTATGGTGAAAGCCCCTCCTGTGCCATCCTCCTCGACGGACACCCTCTTGGTCTCTGGTGGCGCAGCTCTGGATTTCTTGCTCTTGCCGGTGGAGCTCTCTGGCACATCCTCGACGGGAGCACAACACTCCGAAGAGGTGCACTTGCCGGAGTGGGTGAAATAGGTCTTGCCGATCTTCTTTCCTGCCGCGGCTCCAGCGGCAGGAGCGAGTGCCTTGGTGGCAGTCGCCGCAACTGCTTCCCGATAGAGTTGGTCGGCGCAGATCAGTGTGTCCTTCCTGTCAGAGGGGATGGTGATGATGGTCATCGGCCCCGGCATCTTCAGCGTGTTGTAGGCGTAATGCGACGCCGCCATGAACTTGGCTAGTGCCGGGCGACCAAGGATCCCGTTGTAGGGCAAGGGGATCTTGGCTACATCGAAAACAATCCTCTCCGTCATGTAGTTTAACTCGCCTCCAAACGTCACAGGCAGCGTGACCTTACCCTTCGGCTGACTCCTTCCCGGGTTGACCCCTTGAAACGTGCCCGTCTCTTCGAGGTCTCCATCAGGAATCTGCAGCCTTTTGATCACAATGGGCGAGATCACATTCAGGCCGGCCCGGCTGTCAACTATCATATTGGTCACCTTGAGGTTGCGTATTATTGGCGAGACCAACAACGACAAACACCCGATCATAGTTGTGTGATCAGGGTGGTCCTTGGTGTCAAAAATGATAGGTGTGTCGGACCACTTCAGTGGCTTCTGAGCATCAAGTGATAGTTCCGCTGCTGTGATCTCACGCGCCACTGCTTGAGCTGGTGGTGAGAGGTGTGCAGCGAGGCGCCACCATCGACGCACATGGCCTCCGTAGCCTTCTGGAACTCATGCTCGCCGGACTCGTCATTATCATCATCTCATTGCTTCTTGTCGCGGCCCCAAGCGGGCCTCTCTTGCTGGTTATCCTTTCCGCAGCAACCTCCTTGGACGCCACGCTTCTTGCCAGATCCCTCAGCACCATCATGGCCCTTCTCCTTGTCCCACATCTCATACTCAGGTTTTTTCTTCTTAGCAAGCAGCTCGACTTGCCGGCAGTTCTGGAGGTCATGGCCCTTAGTGCGGTGGATCTTGAAGTATTGCTTGTCAGAGCCTCCTAGCTTGTCGGCAGCCGCCAAGGCCCAGCAGGCAGCGCACCCGGAAATTTCCTTTCCGGGGTCGTCTGTCTTGGCCTTCTTGGCAGCACCGGTGTCCTCGGATCCCTCGATGGCAAGCACGGTCTTGCCCTTGTGCTTCTTGTTGTGGCACCGGCCCTTCTTCGTCGGGGTGGCTGTGCCTTCGCCTATGGAGTCGGTTTCCGTGCCGGCGTCCTCGCCGGGGTACTTCCTCCCCTCTTCAGCTCGAGCGCACCTATCGTCCAGAACATAAAGTTCGGCCACATCTTTGACCTTGTTCATCGCCAGCTCTTCACGCATCTTATGGTTGTGCACATTATGATGAAATGCGCTGATCACGGCAGTGGGATGAACATCTGGGATGTTGTACTACACTCGGTTGAACCTCTATATGTACTTGCGTAGGGTTTCACCTTCCTTCTGGGGGATGATATGCAAATCGCTTGCCTGGCCATGAGCTTGGTGGCCTCCATTGAAGACGCCAATGAACTCATGGCACAAGCCCAACCAAGAAGAAATGGAATCCGCCGACAAGTGCATCAACCACAACATAACATTGGGTTTAAGTGCCAACGGGAAGTAATTGGCAAGCACCTTGTCGTCGCGGGCTCCAGCAGCTTGCATCGCGATGGTGTAGATGCTGAGGAACTCTGATGGGTGGGTCTTTCCATTGTACTTCTCGCCAACGTAGGGCTTGAATGTGCGGTGGGAGGGCCACTGGAACTGTTGCAGCTCATGGGTAAAGGCTGGGCAACCCACCTTGTAGGGTAGGCCGCCAGAGCCTCCCGGTGCCGGGTGGTCCATAGTGGGCCCCGCCCGCTGATCTAATTGGTGGCGTGTGTCGCGCCGGCGCTCGATGGTGGTTCGAGCATCTTCACGGGCTCGCTCCCGAAGAACTTGGCGCTGATCACGGTGGGTCTGTGGGTCAGAAGACGCTACGGATATGTTTTCACAAGCGTCATCATGACGGACCGGCACCCGCGGCGAGGGATGTGGGGGAGGAGAGTGCATCGTGGCCGCAACGCCTCCGATCCTTCCGCCACTAGCATGTGGTGGCTCGACGGAGCGCCGGCCTAAGGGCCCCGCTGGTTGCGGTTCATCTTTGTTGGCAACGCCAACAAGGCTCCGGATGCTGGCTCTCCACTCGTCGAGCTTTTCCGTAGCAGGAGGAAAGTCTAGGAGCAACTGTGTGTGCACCAAAGCTTCTACTGGTGTGGGTGGCGGCGAAAGCTGCGTGGACCGTGACGCGCTCCGACTCCTAACCATGTTAGAAGGAGCTCTATCATGGCCCGGCGGCTGTGTGCCGTTTTCACCAGCGTCTCGGCGTGCATGCTGGCCTTCTACATCCCACGGATGATGCACGGGACTCTTCCCATGGCGGCGCCCAGGGTCACCAGCAGGGTGACGCTGCTGTTGGGGAACGTAGTAATTTAAAAAAATCCTACGCACATGCAAGATCATGGTGATGCATAGCAACGAGAGGGGAGAGTGTGTCCACGTACCCTCGTAGACCGAAAGCGGTAGCGTTAGCATAACGCGGTTGATGTAGTCGTACGTCTTCACGATCCGACCGATCCAAGTACTGAACGCACGACACCTCCGAGTTCAGCACATGTTCAGCTTGATGACGTCCCACGAACTCCGATCCAGCAGAGCTTCGAGGGAGAGTTCCATTAGCACGATGGCTTGATGACGGTGAGGATGATGCTACCAAGGTAGGGCTTCGCCTAAGCACTACTACGATATGACCGAGGTGGATTGTGGTGGAGAGGGGCACCGCACACGGCTAAAAGATCAATGATCAATTGTTGTTTCTCTAGGGTTCCCCTGCCCCCGTATATAAAGGAGCAAGGGGGAGAGGCGGCCGGCCAGGAGGGGCGCGCTAGGAGGAGTCCTACTCTTAGCAACTGAACTATCCGCATCATTGCTACTAACATCTTTCAACTTAGTTTTCTCTAGGAACATATCAAAAATAAAACAGGGGAGCTAAACGCGAGCTATTGATCTACAACATAGATATGCTAATACTACCAGGACTAAGTTCATGATAAATTTAAGTTCAATTAATCATATTACTTAAGAACTCCCACTTAGATAGACATCCCTCTAATCCTCTAAGTAATCACGTGATCCATATCAACTAAACCATGTCCGATCATCACATGAGATGGAGTAGTTTCAATGGTGAACATCACTATGTTGATCATATCTACTATATGATTCACTCTCGACCTTTCGGTCTCAGTGTTCCGAGGCCATATCTGTTATATGCTAGGCTCGTCAAGTTTAACCTAAGTATTCTGCGTGTGCAACTGTTTTGCACTTGTTGTATTTGAACATAGAGCCTATCACACCCGATCATCATGTGGTGTCTCAGCACGAAGAACTTTCGCAATGGTGCATACTGAGGGAGAACACTTGTACCTTGATAATTAGTGAGAGATCATCTTATAAAGCTACCGTCAAACTAAGCAAAATAAGATGTATAAAAGATAAACATCACATGCAATTGAAATATGTGACATGATATGGCCATCATCATCTTGTGCCTTTGATCTCCATCTCCAAAGCATGGTCATGATTTCCATCGTCACCGGCATGACACCATGATCTCCATCATCTTGATCTATATCAATGTGTCGTCACATGGTCGTCTCGCCAACTATTGCTCTTGCAACTATTGCTATCGCATAGCGATAAAGTAAAGCAATTATTTGGCGCTTGCATCTTATGCAATAAAGAGACAACCATAAGGCTTCTGCCAGTTCGCGATAACTTCAACAAAACATGATCATCTTATACAACAACTTATATCTCATCACGTCTTGACCATATCACATCACAACATGCCCTGCAAAAACAAGTTAGATGTCCTCTACTTTGTTGTTGCAAGTTTTACATGGCTGCTACGGGCTGAGCAAGAACCGTTCTTACCTACGGATCAAAACCACAACGATAGTTTGTCAAGTTAGTGTTGTTTTAACCTTCTCAAGGACCGGGCGTAGCCACACTCGGTTCAACTAAAGTTGGAGAAACTGACACCCGCTAGTCACTTGTGTTCATAGCACAGCGGTAAAACCAGTCTCACGTAAGTGTATGTGTAATGTCGGTCCGGGCCACTTCATCCAACAATACCGCCGAACCAAAGTGTGACATGCTGGTAAGCAGTATGACTTATATCGCCCACAACTCACTTGTGTTCTACTCGTGCATATTACATCAACGCATAAAACCTAGCTCGGATGCCACTGTTGGCGAACGTAGTAATTTAAAAAAAATCCTACGCACATGCAAGATCATGGTGATGCATAGCAACGAGAGGGGAGAGTGTGTCCATGTACCCTCGTGGACCAAAAGCGGAAGAGTTAGCACAACGTGGTTGATGTAGTCATACGTCTTCATGATCCGACCGATCCAAGTACCGAACGCATGGCACCTCCAAGTTTAGAACACGTTCAGCTCGATGACATCCCACGAACTCCGATCCAGCAGAGCTTCGAGGCAGAGTTCCGTCAGCACGACGGCTTGATGATGGTGATGATGATGCTACCGACGCAGGGCTTCGCCTAAGCAATGTTACGATGTGACCGAGGTGGATTGTGGTGGAGGGGGCACCGCACACGGCTAAATGATCAATGATCAATTGTTGTTTCTCTAGGGTGCCCCCTGCCCCCGTATATAAAGGAGCAAGGGGGGAAGAGGCGGCCGGCCAGGAGGGGCGCGCCAGGAGGAGTCCTACTCCCAGCGGGAGTAGGACTCCCTCCCTTTTCCTTGTTAGATTAGGAGAGGAGAGGGAAGGAGAGAGAGGGGGAAAGGAAAGGGGGGCGCCGCCCCCCTCCTTGTCCAATTCGGACTTGGGGGGGAGGGGCGCGCGGCTGCCCCTTGGCCACCTCTCCTCTTCCACCAATTGGGACCATGAGGCCCAATAACCTTCGGGGGGTTCCGGTAACCCCCCGGTACTCCGGTATATATCCGATAACCCCCGGAACCATTCCGATGTCCGAATATAGTGTTCCAATATATCAATATTCATGTCTCGACCATTTCGAGACTCCTCGTTATGTCCGTGATCACATCCGGGACTCCGAACAATCTTCGGTACATCAAAACATATAAACTCATAATATAACTGTCATCTAAACTTTAAGCGTGCGGACCCTACGGGTTCGAGAACTATGTAGACATGACTGAGACACGTCTCCGGTCAATGACCAATAGTGGAACCTGGATGCTCATATTGGCTCCCACATATTTTATGAAGATCTTTATCGGTCAAACCGCATAACAACATACGTTGTTCCCTTTGTCATCGGTATGTTACTTGCCCGAGATTCGATCACCGGTATCTCAATACCTAGTTCAATATCGTTACCGGCAAGTCTTTTTACTCATTTCGTAATACATCATCCCGCAACTAACTCATTAGTTGCAATGCTTGCAAGGCTTATAGTGATGTGCATTACCGAGTGGGCCCAGAGATACCTCTCCGACAATCGGAGTGACAAATCCTAATCTCGAAATACGCCAACCCAACAAGAACCTTCGGAGACACCTATAGAGCACCTTCATAATCACCCAGTTACCTTGTGATGTTTGGTGGCACACAAAGTGTTCCTCCGGTAAATGGGAGTTGCATAATCTCATAGTCATAGGAACATGTATAAGTCATGAAGAAAGCAATAGCAACAAACTAAACGATCAAGTGCTAAGCCTAACGGAATGGGTCAAGTCAATCACATCATTCTCCTAATGATGTGATCCCGTTAATCAAATGACAACTCATGCCTACGGTTAGGAAACATAACCATCTTTGATCAACGAGCTAGTCAAGTAGAGGCATACTAGTGACACTCTGTTTGTCTATGTTTTCACACATGTATTATGTTTCCAGTTAATACAATTCTAGCATGAATAATAAACATTTATCATGATATAAGGAAATAAATAATAACTTTATTATTGCCTCTAGGGCATATTTCCTTCAGCTGCTCGTCGTGCGCAACCTGGGCGGAGCGTGTCGCGGGCACGGTGTAGCTGTCTCGGATGTCGCCGTGGCGCCCCTGGAGGGCCCCGCGCCGCCTGCGGGGGGCCTGGCTCCGTATTTGGATTTGGTGGCGTGCGGCCCGTCGTCTCGCGCACGAACAACGCCGCTCGCCAGGCTTTGGCTGCCAAAGTGATGCGGGTGTTCGCCGGCCGCGCCTTGGCTTCCGTCTGCGATCGCCCCACCACTCGCCCGCACTGGTACGGGCCGTTCAGCCCCCGACAAACCGATCGCTGTGATCGTCTTCTTCTTGGGAGCCATGGCGATGAAGAACTGCTAAACTAACTGCTAGACCAGATTTTCACAACTGTAGACCCCCTACCTGGCGCGCCAGAGATGTCGGTGGGAAACGACACCTATGGGGTCACTGGGATCTCTTCTACGGTTGGCGGGTGCGGGGTTGTGCGAAGAGCGGGTCTGGCGGTCAGCATAAGGATCATTTACCCAGGTTCAGGCCGCGGAGGCGCGTAATGCCCTAGTCCGGCTTTGATGTATATTTGAGTATTCCTGAGTTCCTGAACTAGCTACGGTGTCTCCCTAGTTCCAAAGATCCGAATCCCCCTCCAGTACGCCTCGGGCCTCCTTTTATAGATAAAAGGGGTCGCCATAGTGGCACATAGGAGGTGGAAAGGTGCATCGCGACTGAGTCTATCCTCTGGCACTGTCGGACAAACGCATTTAATGCCCTGCCGACGTGCCCCTCTTGCTTTATCGGGGATGGCAAGGAAGCTCGTCCCAGCTGTCGCCGCCTTGCATGGCTCCGACGCACGACCGAGCTAACGAGGCGTTGTAGCACCATGTTGGCTGGCTGCTGGGCTGGCGTGATGGCGGAGCCTTCACGAAGATCTGCATGCCATCACTTAGGTGCTTGCTGAGTCAGTGTGGAGGCCGCATGCTGCCACACAGATGTCTGCCCAACGGGTTGAGCTAGCAGCTACATGGGAGCGGCGATGGAGTCTTGGCAGACGTGGGCCTGGCTGCGGCCCCGCAGACGTCCTCGGCAAGGGTCTTGCCGTGGCACCGCGGTCGCCCGGGCAAGGGTCTTGCCGTGGGATCGCGGTCGTCCCGAGTAAGGATCTTGCTGGGGGTCTCGTGGATTTCCTTCGCGAGGATCTCGCCAAGGATCGCCGTCTTCTGGTTCGCACTAATCTTGCGTATTTATGATCTCTACAAAGATCTGCATGCCACCATGGAGGTGCCTCCCGAGCCTTGGTTTTGATGTGGCTGATGGCATCGGAAACCCTTGGGCTCAAGGGTGGAGTGCTTTGCTGGCGTCAGGCAAGTTGCCCCGGCAAGGATCTTGCCAGGGCTGCGGAAGCCACCCAGGCAAAATTCCTGCCGGGGGAGTCCACCTCGCCCTCTTTCTCTCTTTGCGCCCCTGGTCTCGGCGTTGCTCTGGCTGTCTTGAGCTCCGGCCTCCCTCCTCTGCCCTGCTCAGTGCGGCCGTGGGCGCGGCTCTGACTGCCCGTGCACAAGTAAAGGGGCGCAAAAGGAGAGCCCGTACTTTTGTACACGGACACCTTTATTCCTTCATCCATCGTAAGATAACCCAAAACATGAAAACTTCAATCACACAAAACTCAACAAAACCTTCGTGAGATCCGTTAGTATAAGAATAATAAATCACTACTATAAGTGATGTATCCAACCAATCCATATTTTTGTTTTTGTATTATATCTATTGTATTCCAACTTTTCTATGGCAAAAACTCATCAAAGAAAACCATAGAGACATCAAAATAAGCACACAACACAAAGAAAATAGAATCTGTCAAAACAGAACAGTCTGTAGCAATCTGACTATTTCGAATACTTATGTAACTCCAAACATTCTGAAAAATTAGGAAGACCTAAGAAATTTGTATATTGATCTACTACAAGTGGAATGTGTATTTTATCGTTCTCTAGTAAAAATGAAAATTATTTTCGTGAGCATAAAAGTTTCTATTTTTCAGCAAGATCAAACAACTATCGCCCAAGAAGATCCTAAAGGCTTTACTTGGCACAAACACTAATTAAAACATAAAAAACAATCATAACAGTAGCATAATTGTGCTAACACTCAAGAACAGAAAGAAAAAAGAAAAAATAAATTTTATTCATTGGGTTGCCTCCCAACAAGCGTTATAGTTTTATGCCCTTAGCTAGAAATAAAGCAAGGATCTAAGTTTTGTCATCCTTGTACTTTGGAAAGAGAAGGGAAAATTTTCTATCAATGGCATTTAATTTTCTATTTTGTGAAAGCACATGTCCATTGATAGCAGAAGAAAGATTAAGCATGTCGCGAAAATTCTTATCTAAACTAGCCTTCATCTCTTTAATTTTTTCATTTTGATAAAATCATATAAGAGTGGTAGATTCAACATTTTCTCCTTCGGGGTGCCCAAATATAGCATTCTTCTTCTCATAAGTATCAACGACATCCCCTTCAAGAAAACCATTTTCAAATATAGAATCTAAAACTTGCTTGAAGGAAGAAGGTAAACCATCATAAAAAAATTCAAGTATATCTCTATCTAGTATTGGGGCACATAGCTAGCTCGAATTCTCAACAACCTATCCCAAGCATCTTTCAAAGATTCATCAAGTAAATAACGAAAAATTCTGGAATCATCTTCATCACAATGGTTAAGATTTTCCTTAATAACCCTGATAGATCCTTCCATAGCATCATTCTTTGTGAGCTTAGAGAGGACAAATGGGCTATCCAAAGTATTAAGACTCGTGAGAAAACTCTTAGCTCTTTTAATATCGTACATAGCGGGAAAGTGGCGAACGAAAAAGAGGGGCAATAAAACAGAAAATTTTTGTGAAGTGGGGGAGAGGAAAACAAGAGGCAAATGGCAAATAATGTAAATAGCGAGGAGATGAGATTTGTGATTAGGAACCTGGTATATGTTGAAGATCCTTTTCGGCAACGACGCCAGAAATTCCTTTTGATGTCATTTGAAGCTATGTCGGTATTTCCCCAAAGAGGAAGGGTTGATGCAGCACATCGGCGGTAGGTATTTCCCTCAGATATGAAATCAAGGTTATCAAACCAGTAGGAGAACCAAGCAACACAACGTAAACAGCCCCTGCACACAGATAACAAATCCTCGCAACCTGACGTGTTAAAGGGATTGTCAGTCCGTTTCGGGTAACGGTGCCAGAAATTAGTGCGTGACAGGAGAAAGTTGTAATAGATTGAATAAATAGATAGCAACTAAAATAAAGTGCAGCAAAGTATTTTTGGGTTTTTGGATTAATAGATCTGAAAATAGAAGCAAAGGAAAATAGATCACAAAGGCAAATATATGAGAAAGAAGACCCGGGGGCCGTGTGTTTCACTAGTGGCTTCTCTCGAGAAAAATAGCAAATGGTGGATAAACAAATTACTATTGGGCAATTGATAGAACTTCAAATAGTCATGACGATATCCAGGCAATGATCATTATATAGGCATCATGTCCAAGATTAGTAGATCGACTCCTGTCTGCATCTATTAATATTACTCCACACGTCGACCACTACCCAGCATGCATCTAGTGTATTAAGTTCACGGAGAAACGGAGTAATGCAATAAGAACGATGACATGATGTAGACAAGATCTATCTATGTAGAGATAGACCCCATCGTTTTATCCTTAGTAGCAATGATACATACGTGTTGTTTCTGTTTCTATCACTGGGATCAAACACCGTAAGATAGAACCCACCACAAAGCACCTCTTCCCATTGTAAGATAAATAGATCAAGTTGGCCAAACAAAACCCAAATATCGGAGAAGAAATACGAGGCTATAATAAATCATAAATATAAGAGATCAAATAAACTCAAATAACTTTCATGGATATAAAAAGATAGATCTGATCATAAATTCAAAGTTCATCTATCCCAACAAACACACCGCAAAAGAGTTACATCATATGGATCTCCAAGAGACCATTGTATTGAGAATCAAGAGAGAGTGATGAAGCCATCTAGCTACTAACTACGGACCCGAAGGTCTACAAAGAACTACTCACGCATCATCGGAGAGGCACCAATGGAGGTGGTGAACCCCATCCGAGATGGTGTCTAGATTGGATCTGGTGGTACTGGACTCTGTGGCGGCTGGATGAATATTTCGTCAACTCCCCTAGGGTTCTGGGATTTTTGGGGTATTTATAGAGCAAAGAGGTGGTCCGGGGGGCACATGAGGTGGGCACAACCCACCAGCGCGCGACCGGGCCTCCTGGCGCGCCCTGGTGGGTTGTTGATACGTCTCCAACGTATCTATAATTTTTGAGTGTTCCATGCTATTATATTATCAATCTTAGATGTTTTATAATCATTTGATAGTCATTTTATATCATTTTTTGGTACTAACCTATTGACATACTGCTAAGTGCTAGTTCCTGTTTTTCCATGTTTTTTACATCACAGAAAATCAATATCAGATAGAGTCCAAATGCCATGAAACTTTATGGAGAATCTTTATGGGCCAAAAGGAACACAACGGGCCCTGGCTGCGCTTGGGGTGTGCCTCGAGGGGGGCACAACCCACCAGGGCATGCCAGGTGGCCCAGGCGCACCCTGGTGGGTTGTGCCCACCTCGGGTGCCCCCTCGGACCGCCTCTTTGCTCTATAAATACCCCAAAAATCCCAGAACCCTAGGGGAGTCGATGAAATATTCATCCAGCCGCCACAGAGTCCAGAACCACCAGATCCAATCTAGACACCATCTCGGATGGGGTTCACCACCTCCATTGGTGCCTTTCCAATGGTGCGTGAGTAGTTCTTTGTGGACCTTCGGGTCCGTAGTTAGTAGCTAGATGGCTTCATCTCTCTCTCTTGATTCTCAACACAATGGTCTCTTGGAGATCCATATGATGTAACGCTTTTGCAGTGTGTTTGTTGGGATCGATGAACTTTGAGTTTATGATCAGATCTATCTTTTTATATCCATGCAAGTTATTTGAGTTTCTTTGATCTCCTATATGCATGATTGCTTATAGCCTCGTATTTCTTCTCCAATATTTGTTTTTTTTGGCCAACTTGATCTATTTATCTTGCAATGGGAAGAGGTTCTTTGTAGTGGGTTGAATCTTACGGTGCTTGATCCCAGTAAGAGAAAGGGAAACGACACATATGTATCATTGCTACTAAGGATAAAACGATGGTGTCTATCTCTACATATATAGATCTTGTCTACATCATGTCATCGTTCTTATTGCATTACCCCGTTTCTCCATGAACTTCATACACTAGATGCATGCTGGATAGCGGTCGATGTGTGGAGTAATAGTAGTAGATGCAGGCAGGAGTCGGTCTACTAATCTTGGACGTGATGCCTACATAATGATCATTGCCTGGATATCATCATAATCATTTGAGGTTCTATCAATTGTCCAATAGTAATTTGTTTACCCACTGTTTGCTATTTTTCTCGAGAGAAGCCACTAGTGAAACCTACGACCCCCAGGTGTTCTTTCTCATATATTTGCCTTTGTGATCTACTTTTTATTTGCTTTTATTTTCATATCTACTAAACCAAAAACCCAAAAAATACTTTGTTGCAATTTTTCCTTATTTATTTTATTTGGCATTCGATCTATCAATCTACTACAAATTTATCTCACGTCTGTTTGCCTATCTTGAGACACCGTACCCCGAAAGGGATTGACAACCCCTTTAACACGTCGGGTTGCGAGGATTTGTTATCTGTGTGCAGGAGTTGTTTATGTTGTGTTGCTTGGTTCTCCTACTGGTTCGATAACCTTGGTTTCATATCTGAGGGAAATACCTACCGCGATTGTGCTGCATCGTCCCTTCCTCTTTGGGGAAATACCGACGTAGCTTCAAGCGACATCAAAAGGAATTTCCAGCAGCGTTGCCGAGGAGGATCAAGTCAAGATAGTCTCTTGGCCACGTGTCATTTATGGCGCCGTTGCCAGGGAGGATCTTCAACATATTCTAGGTTCCTAATCACAAATCTCATCTCCTTGCAATTTACATTATTTGCCTTTTGCCTCTCGTTTTCCTCTCCCCCACTTCTCAAAAATTTGTCCTTTTATTCGCCTCTCTTTTCTGTTCGCCATTTTCTTGCCGGATCTGTCTTTGTGTGCAACCTTGTTTGCCGTTATTATCATTATGGATAGTTCTTCCTCTATTGCTTGCACTCCTGAGAGCGAGGTTCTCAACTTTAAAAAAAGGGGAGGAGAAAATTTAAAAGATGCTTGGTATAGGATTTGCAATGCTCATAGTAGATCTACCCATAAGAAATCCACCGTTGTTCTTCTTCCTTGTTTTTATGTTGGCATCACCACTTGGTATAGATTCGTCCTTGATACGATTACCGATGGAAATTTCTTGATGTGTCCTTCTCTTGATGCCTTTAATGCTATGGGAAATTTAGTGGGCTCACCACCACTTATGATTAATGAAATAACTTTGACTCTTGAGCATGTTATGGAAAGACTAGATGCTATTAAAAAGAAAATTCTCACCGAACATCATATGGAAATTATAGATAAAAAGATTCATAATTTTTCTACCAATATTGGGTCAAAAGTGGGAGATATTCTTAAGTAATTAAAAGAGAAGGGTACCGTAATCCATGAAAGAGTAGAAGAAAGCCCGTCTCGGATTGATAAATTAGAAGAAATCTTTAGTAATCTAAGGATGGATTTTGCTTCCGCTAAAACTATTGAAAAAACCCCCGTAAGGAGGGGTAGATACAAGAACAAGGATGCAACTTCTAGTAATAGTAATAATGAAGATCTTAAGATGATTAGTGTTCACCCGGATTTTGTTGAAGTGATAAGAGATCCTTTTGCAAGAATGAGATCTTTGAATTTATTCCCAGAAGTGTTGTTATTGAAAATCTTTATGCTAAATCTTTGAAGGATTCAAAGTGTTTGATTGAAGAGTTGGACAAGGATGACAAAACTTAGATCCTTGCTTTATGCCTAGCTAAGGGCATAAAACTATAGCGCTTGTTGGGAGGCAACCCAACGAATACTTTTTTGTTGCTTTTTTCTTCCTTTTTTTGTGTTAGCACAATTATGCTACTGTTATGATTGTGTTTTTATGTTTTAATTCGTGTTTGTGCCAAGTAAAGCCTTTATGATCTTCTTGGGTGATAGTTGTTTGATCTTGCAGAAGAAACAGAAACTTTTACACTCACGAAATTAATTTTAATTTTTTAAAAGTGAGCGATAAAATACCCATTCCACTTGTAGTAGATCAACATACAAATTTCTCAGGTCTTCCTAATTTTTTAGAATTTTTGGAGTTATAGAAGTATTCGAAATAGTCAGATTGCTACAGACTGTTCTGTTTTGACAGATTCTGTTTTCTTTGTGTTGTGTGCTTATTTTGATGGCTCTATGGTTTTCTTTGATGAGTTTTTGCCATATAAAAGTTGGAATACAGTAGATATAATGCAAAACAAAATATGAATTGGTTTGATACAGTACGAATAGAAGTGATTTATTATTCTTATACTAACGGATCTCAAGAAGGTTTTGTTGAGTTTTGTGTGATTGAAGTTTTCAAGTTTTGGGTTATCTTATGATGGATGAAGGAAGGATGGAGGAGCCTAAGCTTGGGGATGCCCTAGCATACCAAGCTATTATCCAAAAATGAGCAACCAACTAAGCTTGGGGATGCCCCCGAGTGGCATCCCCGCTTTCTTCCAAAGATCATCGGTATATTACTTGAAACTATATTTTTATTCGTCAGATGATATGTGTTTTGCTTGGAGCGTCTTGTATGATTTGAGTCTTTTCTTGTTTTATTTTGTTTTAAGTAATCAATCCTTGTTGGACACACCTATTTGAGAGAGCCAACATTTTTTCATGACTTGTTAGAATTGCTCTCTGCGCTTCACTTAAATTTTTATGAGCAATGGACTTGCTCTAGTGCTTCACTTATATCTTTTTGAGCACGATGTGCTTTAGTATTTTTGAAGAAATTCTCTCTTGCTTCACTTATATTTATTTGAGAGTTAGTAACATTTTCACGAAATTCTCTCTCGTTTCACTTAAATTAATTTGAGAGAAAGAAATATTTATTATGCTCATGATCTTCACTTATATTTGTTGGAACGTGTCAAAAGAAACACATGAGAATTAGTCCCAAAGTGATAGATATCCAAGAAGGATATAATGAAAACTTTCATGAAGATCATTGGACCAAATAAACTTGATTCTTAGTAATAGTTTTGACATATGATGATGTGATATGTTAGTTATGTTGGTGAGTAATTATGCTTTAGTAAGAATATGGGTGTTAAGGTTTGTGATTCCCTATGCAAGTACGAAAGTAAATAGTCATGCAATGAAATTATATCCTACTTATGGTGCATTATTCGGTGTTATTTATGCTTAATGCTTGCTTATGAGATTATTTGTTTCTTAGTTGGTCGCTTCCCAATCTTTTGCTAGCCTTTATTTTGCACTAAGTATGATAACTACTTGTGCATCCAAAAACATTTAACCCAGTTTTGCCACATGAGTCCACTATATCTACCTATAGGTGGTATTATTTTTCCATTATAAGCAAATTTTCATGTGCCATCTCTAATTTTCAAAATAAACTTCTCTTTTGTGTGTTCGTTTCGCTCGCGAGCGGTGAGGGGTGGCTAATATTTTCCATGCTAGATGTGTTATTCTCAAGATGAGTGTTTATTCACTTGTCATCGCATAAGAGTAAGGCAAAGGTATTAGGGATGCCCAATCCCAAAATGCAAAAATGGATTTACTTTATGTTGTCAAACAATAAATTCCTTGGAAAGTGTTGGTATGGAGGGCAACCGTGGATACGGCTAGTCATGGAAAGTGAAAGTATGGTGGAAAAAGGAATAAACTTTATTTTCTGTTTGGGAACCGCCTATGATATATCTATGCATGGAAAGTATTGGGAACTCTAAGTCATTTTCATTGTTGGTATGGATACACCTCTCAAAATGTTTTTATCTCTAAGTTTTTTGTTTTGAGCTCTGGCACCTCTACAAATCCCTACTTCCCTCTGCGAAGGGCCTTTCTTTTACTTTATGCAATTTTTATTTTGAGTCTCCATCTTCTGTTATAAAAGCACCAACTAGGAGGCAATATGATCGTACTTAAGTATTGGGTATAGCTAATATTCAAGTGTGTTTCATGAATGGATCAATGTTTGAGCAAGATGGGCTAGGGATAACCTATTTTAGCATTGATATTTTGAAAGACATGGTTGCTTGTTGATATGCTTGAGTATCTAAATTATCATGTTAAAACTGGACTATTGCTTTGAACAACTAAAAGTCCAAATGTCCATGCTATAAAGAAAAGAATACTATATGACATGATAGGCAACATTCCACATCAAAAATTCTGTTTTTATCACTTACCTACTCGACGATGAGTAGGAGTTCAGCTTGGGGATGCTGATATGCCTCCAACGTATCTATAATTTTTGATTGTTCCATGCTATTATAGTATCAATCTTGGATGTTTTATAATCATTTTATAGTCATTTTATATCAGTTTTTGGTACTAACCTATTGACATAGTGCCAAGTGCCAGTTCCTGTTTTTTCCATGTTTTTTACATTGCCAAAAATCAATATCAGACGGAGTCCAAATGCCACGAAACTTTACGGAGTATTTTTATGTGCTAAAAGGAACACAACAGGCCCTGGCTGCGCCTAGGGGGTGCCCCGAGGGGGGCACAACCCACCGGGCATGCCAGGAGGCCTAGGCGTGCCCTGGTGGGTTGTGCCCACCTCAGGTGCCCCCCGTACCGCCTTTTTGCTCTATAAATGCCCCAAAAATCCGAGAACCCTAGGGGATTCGATGAAATATTCATCCAGCCACCGCAGTCCAGAACCACCAGATCCAATCTAGACACCATCTCAGATGGGGTTCACCCACTACTAGGGAAAAGCCTATACACAGAATTTTACCAGTAGCGCTGTACAAAATCAAGCGCTGCTGCTACTTAGTAGCAGTGCGCGTAAATAAGCCGCGCTACTGCTATGACTTTAGCAGTAGCGCGTACTAGCGAAAAGCGCTGCTGCTACATTTGAACTGGGCGCACATGGCTAGCCCAACCTAGCAGTAGCGCGTATAATGGCCCAGCGCTACTGCTAATCTCCTTAGCTGCAGCGCGCTTACGTGTAAAGCGCTGCTGCTAATGGAAATAAAATAAAGTGAAAAACAAGTAGAAAAGTAAATCGCTGTAGCTGCAGCGTGTATTCCAGAACGAGCTGTAGCTAACGTAGCAGTAGCGCCCTTTCTGGAACGCGCTACTGGTACTTCTGACTTAACCACGCGGTTCGTCCTTCCCCACGGCCACTTCATCCCCCAAATCAACTCCACTCTCGCCGCCGCCGTCGCCCTCGGCCGCCGCGCGCTCTCCCCACGCCGCCCCCGACCCCAGATTCAACGTCGGCCCCGCCCCCGACCTCAACACCGCCCGGGACGCCGCCCCCGACCCCGACCTCAACGCCGCCCTGGACGCCACCCCCGCCCCCCCGACCTCAACGCCGCCCCGGAGCCCCGACCACGACCTCGACGCCGCCTGCCCCTCCCTCGTCGCAGGCACCCGAGGTGAGCACGCCTGCTCCTCCCTCTCCCCTACCTCTGCCTAGGGTTTCTACCTCCATCAAATTAGTTAGGGTGGAAACGAATCGGATGCGGATGCGGCTCAAATGAGTTAGGGTTCATGTATGGGTGGAAACGAATCAAATTTCTAAGATGAATCATAAAACGATTAAAATTTGACCACTTATTTCACTTTATAGTTGGATAATTGGGATATCCGCTACCACTTTCCACCCCTATAGGTTCATCAAATTAGATGGTAATTAGGGCAGTAGTTCTTAGGTACTAATTAGTTAGTAAGAACTAGGTACTAATTAGGTACTAGAATATTTTTATTTATAGTAAGTTTATTTTTAGTACGAACTATTTGAATTAATAGAACTAGTTAGTAAGAACTTGTTGCTATTTTTTTGTTAAAGCAATTTTCCCGCATCGACGTGGACGATGCATATCCCGCATCCTCGTCGTCGAGTCGGCGGAGGACGACACCTGCTTGACCAGATGGGCCATGTCCGGGACTGGGCTCCGCCGGGGTGGTACTGGGAGGCGCTACCTACCGGGGGCGCAGGTTGGTGAGGAGTCAGCCTGTCGTTGACCCGAACCTTCTTTGGTGGCGGTCACGTGGGCCAGTGACGGTCCAGAGGCTCGAGGACTCCATGGAGGTGGTGCGTCACCGTGTCAGTGAGGAGGACACGCACGTCCGTCGCTACTTGTTTCCGTTGGAGCACAGGTTCTCCAATACCTGGCAGGTTCTCCAGGGATCTCACTAGAGCTATGATCCCGTGATGGTTCCTTCTCTATGGGTGTCCACCGCCCGCGCCGATACCCGTCGTGTGCTAGGGTTTTAATTGTACTAGTGATGTTATATGTATGACACTATTCGGGATGTATTAGTGATAATATTCGACAATGTACGGACGCATGAGATGATTTACTTTTGCTTATTGAATGCATGCTAATTTGAGTCTTATAAGATATTTTGAAATGTATATCTTGTGTTGCTCAATATCCAAGTGGCCGGTCATGTTTGCAGGTTACACCTCCGAGTGGCCTATGTTTTGCCGGAGTGTTGATTCATTTCCGTTCCGGCAAATTTCAGGCGCTCGATATATCCTATTTTAGCAAAGGTCATGCCGGATTTTTCCGTGAATTTTGGCATGACTTTTGCCAGAATATGTAGGAAATATCGAGTGCCCCAGATTTGTGTGTTGAGTATCCTGGTAGTTGTCTTCTATCGATTTTTAATTAATGTTTTAACTATGAACATAGGAAATGTCTGACGACAAAAAGGATTTCGGTATTTGCAAATACTGCGAAGACGAGCGCGGCCGGTGCGACGGAATCTTCCTAGATGATGATAGGCGCTTCAGCATCAAGCTGGACGAGAACTTTGAAGTGGATACAGTAAGTTACAACGACAAGTCTTTTTTCATAATTAAGCATGACATCTGCTTCATTTGCTTCAACTTATATTTTTTTTACTATTCTACTAGCGTATCCCCTGCCATGCAAGAGTTTTTGTATTGGATAAGATAGGTTTCAGTCATACTATGGAGGTAAAGAAAGTTTATTTGGAGACCGAGCATGGTTATATTTTCCACGCAAAATTATACAATTCAGACGACTACACCTATTTTGGATGCAAAACATGGCGAGCACTATGCAAGACTTATGCATTTCAGCCTGATATGGTTATCACCTTTGATATTCGTCCGGAAGATGATATTGAAGGTAATACCGACATCTGGATCGATGTGCAGATGCCTCCAGTTACACCAAAATGTAAGTTTCTCAACCATATTTATGTCTTTGATATTGTTTATTCAAAAATAGTTGACAACTAATTTGTATTGTCAGCTTATTTCGGTGCAAGCAAACATGTCCAGCGCTTGGTAGACAGGACCTACTACTGTCCCGGGGCTGAACTAAACTGCGAGGAGCTAAGTCATTATGTTTCATGGCTTGAGGATCTTGATACCGTCAAGACAAATTTTCTTCCTGGACTTAGAAATCTTAGTACTGAAAACGTGCGACCAATAGTGTTCATCATGAACTACGGTCACATCTATTTAGGAAGGATGATAAGATTTTTACTATGTGTCCTCAGTGCATCTTTTCCATACATTATTTGTGAAGCTAAACTTCATTGCTAAGTATGTGACCATACGATGTTCTTCAACAGGGACTCCCTATGAATGTTCTGCCTTATGGGATCGAGACTAAAGGTACCATGAGTATTATTGGCTTACGGCCAAGATATCCTACATGTTACTTTAGTGCATTCAAGATCAGCGATGAATGCTTAATAGTGCAAGACTGGACTAGATATGTGATGGGGGAGCGCAGACAAGTACTAGGGAGCAGCAAACAGATGTGCTACCCAAAATTAGGAGACAGGTTCATCTGCATGCTCCAACTTGATCAAGGAGGAGAGCTACACATGTTTTATGTTGTTTTACCTAAGAGAGAGCAGCAGGAGTGATTAGCTAGAAATGAGTTTGAGGGTGATGATGTGCTACACTATTACTATGATGATAAAATAGCTAGTGTTGGTGGTAATGACTGATGATTATTATTAGCTAGTGTTAGTGGTGATTAAATAAATATTGTTAGTGCTAATGACTATGATGATGATTAAATAGCTTGTGCTGGCGGATTAGATTCAAGTGGAGGCAACATGTGGTGCACATCAAAAGTACTACTAGTCCAAACTAGATCAAGTTTGGATTAGTAGTATACTTTTGACATGCACCACATATTGCCTCCACTTGAACCTAATCCACCTTCATTTGACACACTGTTATGGACATAATGATGTAAACCTCATAACTGGTATTGTACCAATATTTGTACGATGGCGCATAAATACACTAAAAATAAAAAATAAAAAAACAATACTAGTAGCGATGGAAAGAAAACACGCTGCCAGTAGTTACATTAGCAGCAATGTGGGAGTGAACAAGCGCTGCAGCTATTTGTCCTAGCAGTAGCGCGTGCAGCACGCGTTACTGCTAAGCAATAGCTGTAGCGCCTTATTAGTAGCGCGCCTACCCGCGCTACTAGTGAGCACAAAACAAGCGCTACTACTAGGGTTTTCCCTAGTAGTGACCACCTCCATTGGTGCCTCTCCGATGATGCGGGAGTAGTTCTTTGTAGACCTTTGGGTCCATAGTTAGTAGCTAGATGACTTCATCTCTCTCTCTTGATTCTCAATACAATGGTCTCTTGAAGATCCATATGATGTAACTCTTTTGCGGTGTGTTTGTTGGGATCGATGAACTTTGACTTTATGATCAGATCTATCTTTTTGTATCCATGAAAATTTGAGTTTCTTTGATCTCTTATATGCATGATTTCTTATAGCCTCATATTTCTTCTCCGATATTTGGGTTTTGTTTGGACAACTTGATCTATTTATCTTGCAATGGGAAGAGGTACTTTGTAGTGGGTTCGATCTTACGGTGCCTGATCCCAGTGACAGAAAGGGAGACGACACGTATGTATCGTTGCTACTAAGGATGCAATGATGGGGTCTATCTCTACATAGATAGATCTTGTCTACATCATGTCATCGTTCTTATTGCATTACTCCGTTTCTCCATGAACTTAATACACTAGATGCATGCTGGATAGCGGTCGATGTGTGGAGTAATAGTAGTAGATGCAGGCAGGAGTCGGTCTACTAATCTTGGACGTGATGCCTATATAATGATCATTGCCTGGATATCATCATAATTATTTGAGGTTCTATCAATTGCCCAACTGTAATTTGTTTACCCACCGTTTGCTATTTTTCGAGAGAAGGCACTAGTGAAACCTACTCCACCGGGTCTTCTTTCTCATATATTTGCCTTTGCAATCTACTTTTTATTTGCTTTTATTTTTAGATGTACTAAACCAAAAACCCAAAAATATTTTGGTTCAATTTTTCCTTATTTATTTCATTTGGCGTTCGATCTATCAATCTACTACAAATTTATCTCACGTCCGTTTGCCTATCTTGAGGCGCCATACCCCGAAAGGGATTGACAACCCCTTTCACACGTCGAGTCGCGAGGATTTGTTATATGTGTGGAGGAGCTATTTACGTTGTGTTACTTGGTTCTCCTATTAGTTCGATAACATTGGTTTCATATCTGAGGGAAATACCTACTGCCACTGTGCTGCATCATCCTTTCCTCTTTGGGGAAATACCGACGTAGCTTCAAGCTACATCAGTTGTGCCCCCCTCGGAGCACCCCAAGCGCAGCTAGGGCCTGTTGTGTTCCTTCTAGCCCATAGAAATTATTCGTAAAGTTTCGTGGCATTTGGACTCCGTCTGATATTGATTTTCTGCGATGTAAAAACACGGAAAACACAGTAAGTGGCACTTGGCACTATGTCAATAGGTTAGTACCAAAAATGATATAAAATGACTATAAAATGATTATAAAACATCCAAGATTGATAATATAACAACATGGAACAATAAAAATTTATAGATACATTGGATACGTATCACCGAACTGGCTCCCGATTGGTTTTTCATGGCTATAGAGGCTTGTGGCGACAGAACTTCCGATCTAGGGTTCTTTCTTGAGGTTACAGGATATATAGGGGTAGTTGACGTTGGAAACAAGTCAGGGGGTGCCCGAGTGGCCCGCAAGCCATAGGGGTGCCCCTGGCTTGTGGCCTCGTCGGTCACCTCCTGGCACAGCTCCGCTGCTCCATGGGTCTCTTCTGGTCCATAAACGATCACCATAAATTTTCAGCCCATTACGAGAACTTTTGTTTCTGCAAAAAAAATGACGCCACGGTAGTTCTGCTGAAAACCACGTTAGTCCGGGTTAGTTCTAATAAAATCATACCAAAACCATATAAAATTGTTGTAAACATGGCATGAATACTTCAAAATTATAGATACGTTGGAGATGTATCAACCCTCTACACTAAGCTCCATGATGAAATATATGCTTGTGATTTTTAGCCCAGTGATATGGATGTCAAATTAGCTGATGGCACTTTAAGGGGGGACATATGGGGTGGTACCTAATGTTTATGCCATTCTAGGGACTTTCACTTATAAGGTTGATTTTGTTGTTATGGAAATTCATGAAGATGACTTTTACCCTATAATATTTGGTAGACCCTTTCTTAATACTGCAGGTGCGAGCATTGATTGTAAGAGAGAAGTTGTCTCTCTTAAGCTTGGGAATGAGGTAAGATAGTTTCATTTTTCATGGTTTAAAACTCATCCCCAACTGCGAGAACATGATAATCATGAGGAGAAAACTGTAGCCCAACTTGCTGCGATATACTTCGGGACTCCTGAAGATGATCCAGAAAGGAGTTTAACCAACCACGAGAAGAATCCAGAGGACCCAGCTAAAGAAGAAATAGATTGTCATTTGAATGAAGGACCAATCCAAAACCAGGTGACTAATGAACAATTTGAAGTACCAAAAAAGAAAGGGGATGAAGAGCCCCCATTGCCTGAGCTTAAAACCTTTCCTAAAGAATCGAGGTATAGATTTTTAGATGAAACAAACAAGTATCATATAATTATCAATGCTAACCTTGTAGATGAAGAGAAGAGAAGATTAATGGATACTTTGAGGAAGCACAGAAAGGCCTTTGGGTACTCAATGGATGACTTAAAGGGGATCAACCCCTATATATGCAGTCACCATATCTTCATGGAAGAAGGATCTGAACCAGTTCGGGAGTATCAAAGAAAATTGAACCCTGAAATGAAGGAGGTGGTAAGAAAGGAGATTGTCCGTCTACTTGATGCAAGTATAATATATCCAGTTTTCAAAAGTAAGTGGGTAAGTCCGGTTCATTGTGTACCTAAAAAGGTGGATTTACCATAGTTCCCAATGAGCATAATGAACTAGTCCCCACTAGAACAATAGTCGGGTATAGAATGTTCATTGATTTCAGGCGATTAAACAAGGAGAGTCAAAAGGATCATTACCCTCCACCATTCATTGACTAAATGCTCGAAAGGTTAGCCAAGCACACTCACTTATGTTACCTGGTTGGATACTCCAGATTTTCTCAAATAGCAGTGCATATAGAAGACCAGGAGAAAACAACTTGCACTTGCCCTTTCAGTATGTACTCCTACCGTCGTATGCCTTTCGGTTTATGTAATGCGGCAGCTACATTTCAAAGGCACATGAATGCTATTTTTGCTAACTTTGTTGAAGAAATTATGGAAGTGTTCATGGACAATTTATCTATTTAGGGAACTTATTTTTCATGACTGCCTTCACAATCTAGATAAAGTTTTCCAAAGATTCAAAGATACTAATCTTGTCTTGAATTGGAAAAATGTCACTTCATGGTCATTTTACCCTTAATGGCAACAATACAAATATGTATCTTGTCCCCTACTATGTCACTAGGATATAGAGCACCGCAAGATTGAACCCATCACAAAGCACCTCTCCCCAGAGAAATACAAAGCTATAACAACCATGCATAATAAAGTTTAGAAATAACTCAATTACTTCTCATGAATATCGATATCTCCTTTTTGTTTACCCGATATTGGAACTAAACAGAGTATCACACACCTATTTCCCCATAGGTGACCCTGGCTTATCGAACCCACGAGAGGAATAGTCCCTTGAAGCAATGGTCCCTAGCAAGCTTTTTCTAAAGTGTCAAATCCAACTTTTGACTGGATCAACAAGAGAATAGTGATTCAAACACTTATAATAAAAGTAAGGTACATGGATAAGCTCTTAATGCTTACAACCATTATTAGTGTTGGGATAAAAAATTATATTAGTTTGTGCTCGGGAAGCCACCCATCAAGAGGTGCTTGCTTTGTTTGGAATGGGGGGATGTGTCCAAATAACATCCTGACCGGCACGAGTCCTGCATCAAGAATCAGTTGTCCTACCGAAGGCCCTATCTATCTCGTGGGGTTGCCCAGATAATTAAGATAATAATATCAGACAAATGCTTTGGGCGTTCAATGACTACACCTCATGTATCACCAAGGATATGATCCATCTTACCCTACTGAACCCTGCAGTCACCGGTGTTTGGTATAATACTTCATGGTTCCCTTGCTCCTAGCTTCACAGGTGCTCGATCTCCATCATCCTGGGTACCTGCAGAGATGAAGATCACAGAAAAGACAAGAGAAACTTCAGGATGCAATTTTATTTCACATAAAAGATGTTGTGTCAAAGGCTTCCATTGATCCCTTCACCAAACACCTGGGGTTGCAAGGCTCATGCCTCACCCCATACCTTACTGGACTACTCACACACGGGGATCAGACCGCGAGAAGAAATCATTGAAGAACACCTCTTGAGATTGATTGATTGCAATATGTCTTACAATAGATGCCTTGTGCAATGCACGATTACAAGTATGAACTAGATGAGAGAGGACTATGGTGGTGGAGATGGATATGTAGGTGAAAATGGCAGCTAGGGTTTGTGGATGAAGAAGAAGATGAATGGGTTGTGGTTGTGCCTGATGCTCCTCCCCTGCTCTTTCTATTGACATTTCGACAAGGCCCCTTAATAAAAGTTGTTCATGTGGACCATCTGCCTCAGTGTCCATGCCAAACGACCACTCACGCGAGTGCGCGCGGCCACATGGAACACAGTCTTTTGCTCTGGAGTCCTTCTGACACCTCCTGATGATTTGTTTCTACTCCATTTTCCTTCCTTTCCTTTCTCCCACGTGATATCTTCCCTTTTCCCATTTCCCGTGGAAAAATATTAAAGAGAGAATTTGTGGAATCCTTTGCATTCATTAGTCATTAGTGGCAATATCAGAGTGAATATCTCTCTTTTAGTGAAATATCTTGGTTTAAACAAGGTTGAAACAAGTGTAACAATATCACTCATCAACTCCACCAATCTTAAGCTTGATCATCCTCAAGCAACATAAAGAGAAATACGAGTCATAAGGAACTCAGTTGTTTAAACCGAAATAACGAGAAGGTTTTGGTTCACTTACGATCGGTATGCCTAGATAGCCCTCTGCTTCTTGAGCTGGAAACTTATCATAGATATAGCGGTGGCATTGTTATAGTGCAAGTGCTAGTGAAGTAAAGATAATCAAGACAAAGTTTCTAATCTGCTAGATAAAACAACTTTACAACACTTCATTTTATTTAATCTAGATAACACTTGCTAGTCGGGAATGCAAAGAATAGTTTCTTAAGATAGAGCCATAAAAGCATAAGTTAGGGAGTAGAAAACATGTACTGAAACACGATGCTTAAGTGCTCTTGAACACACCCACAATTGTTTCTTCCTCTAGGCTCTTAAACACTTTGTTTCAATCATTGTTTGCTGGAACTTTGATCGTCACGTGAAGGAGATTATGCCAAATAAGTGATCATGCATAGGTTTTTGCTGTGGCTTAATGTTCGGGAACAATGGACCTTTAGCAATAATGTCTCATCCGAGCCCTTTTGATCAGCCCCCTTATTTACCACATACAAAAGCCGAATAATATTCATTTGTAGTGTTGCCACTACGTACGGTAAAAAACTCATATCCAAAATCCGAGCTATCGCTCTTGGTGGTTCTTTTATTGGCCAAAGGAGTCCTCAGCATAACACCAAGAAGGGTGACAAAGCCACATTTACACACATAAACGCGTATATAGTAGCAAAGGCCATGGTACCAGCCAGAGGCTGTAACACCATGTTGAGATATACAACATAGATATTTGGCATAATCTCACCCACCTTTAAACTAAGTTCCTATAGATAATTTAATCCACAAGTGCTATCAAGTCCATTAAAAATAACAACATGGGATTGAGCATGTTCAAACATCACTTCCATACAATTTCTCAACTCTCAAGTCTTGAAAGATTTTCTCTTGCGCAAATTTATACTTCGTTAGATTCTTTTCATTTTCAAAATTGTCCCATGACAAGTCTTAGCTGTCTAAACTTAACAAAACAAAGACTACAAAATTATTTTAGCTACTAGAGCAAAACCTTTGTATCAACTATCAAGACTCACTCCCGTCCACACATATTACACATACTACTACTACATCTACTCTAAGTATCCAAGGGGTTGTAGGACATACCTTCACTGTTGTGAATTTACACACTTCTCTTCCTTACTCTTGCATTCCTTGTTGTCCTGGCATAGATCAACCCCTCTGAAAACAAAATACAAATGAACTCCAAGGGGCTAAATAAGAACAAGAGCAAAGAAAATATTATACTATTTTCTTGGTTTTGGGGTTTTGGAAAACTAACTTGGAACCAAAAAATCACAAAGGAAAAAACAAATAAAAGAAAAATAAATAAAAAGCAAAGTGTTGGAACAGACCAACACAAGTTTTTTGAAGCTCCTTGAGCTTAAGTACAACCTCATTACAATTTATTCAAATACCACCTGATACGTCTCCAACATATCCATAATTTTTTATTGTTCCATGCTATTATATTATCTGTTTTGGATGTTTTATATGCATTAATACGCTTTTTATATTATTTTTGGGACTAACCTATTAACCTAGAGCCCAGTGCCATTTCTTGTTTGTCCCTTGTTTTAGAGTTTCGCAGAAAAGGAATATCAAATGGAGTCCAAACGGAATGAAACATTCACGATGATTTTTCTTGGACCAGAAGACATCCAGAGGACTTGGAGTACACGTCAGGGAAGCCACGAGGTGGCCACAAGGACGGAGGGCGTGCCTCCACTCTTGTGGGCCCCTCGTGACTCCACCAACCTATTTCTTCCGCCTATATATTCTCAAATATCTGAAAACCAACCAGGAGGGCCACGAAAACACTTTTCCACCACCGCAAGCTTCTGTACCCGTGAGATCCCATTTAGGGGCCTTTTCCGGCGTCCTATCGAAGGGGGATTTGATCACGGAGGGCTTCTACATCAACACCATTGCCTCTCCGATGAAGCGTGAGTAGTTTACCACAGACCTATGGGTCCATAGCTGGTAGCTAGATGGTTTCTTCTCTCTCTTTGATTCTCAATAACATGTTCTCCTTGATGTTCTTGGAGATCTATTCGATGTAATACTCTTTTGCGATGTGTTTGCCGATATCCGATGAATTGTTGATTTATGATCAGCTTACCTATGAATATTATCCGAATCTCCTCTGAATTCTTATATGCATGATTTGATATCTTTGCAAGTCTCTTAGAACTATTGATTTGGTTTGGCCAACTAGATTGGTTTTTCTTGCAATAGGAGAAGTGCTTAGCTTTGGGTTCAATCTTGCGGTGCTTGATCCCAGTGACAGAAGGGGAACTGACGCATATTGTATTGTTGCCATTGAGGATAACAAGATGGGGTTTTCATCATATTGCTTGAGTTTATCCTGCTACATCATGTCATCTTGCTTAAAGCGTCACTCTGTTCTTATGAACTTAATACTCTAGATGCAGGAAGGAGTCGGTTGATGTGTGGAGTAATAGTCGTAGAAGCAGGCAGGAGTCGGTCTACTTGATATGTATGTCATGCCTATATTCATGATCATTGCCTTGGATATCGTCATCACTTTGCGCTTTCTATCAATTGCTCGATAGTAATTTGTTTACCCACCATAATATTTTCTATCTTGAGAGAAGCCTCTAGTGAAACCTATGGCCCCCAGGTATATTTTCCATCATATAATCTTCTATTTTCCAGCATATAAGTTTCTGATCTACAATTTTAGTTTCCTATTTACTTACTTTGCAATCTTTTACTTTCCGTTCCATAAACCAAAAATACAAAAAGTATTACTTTACCGTTTATCCATCTCTATCAGATCTCACTTTGCAAATAACCGTGAAGGGATTGAAAACCCCTTTATCGCGTTGGGTGCAAGTTGGTGTTTGTTTGTGCAGGTATTCAGTGACTTGAGTGTTGTCCCTACTGGATTGATACCTTGGTTCTCAAAATTGAGGGAAATACTTACTCTACTTTGCTGCATCACCCTTTCCTCTTCAAGGGAAAAACCAACGCAAGCTCAAGAAGTAGCACCACCACATATTGATGTAGAAGTGGCGATAACATCCCCCAAGCTTAGGCTCTTGCAAGCCCATCATAACCCACAACTGTAGGGTACCACAACAATTTTTGAGGGTAGAGTATTCAACCCAAATTTATTGATTCGACGCTAGGGGAGCTAAAGAATATTTGCAAATATTAGTAGTTGAGTTTTCAATTCAACCACACCTAGAGATTTAATGTCTGCAGCAAAGTGATAAATAGCACAATAATATGATAGTTTTGATAGCAGTTGTAACGGTAGCAATAGTAATGATAACAGCAGTAACAGTTTTGTAGCAATTGTAATAGTAGCAATAGCAATAGTAACTTAGCAAGAGCAATATGTGGAAAACTCATAGGCATTGGATCGGTGGATTTGTTGGATGATATTCATCATATAACAGTCATAACCTAGGGCGACCCAGAACTAGCTCCAGTTCATAAATATAATGTAGGCATGTATTCTGTAAATAGTCATACGTGCTTATGGAAAGGAACTTGCATGATATCTTTTGTCCTACCCTCCCGCGGCAGCTGGGTCCATAAGGAAACTAAGGATATTAAGGCCTCCTTTTAATTGAGAACCGGAAAAAGCATTAACACATAGTGAATACATGAACTCCTCAAACTATGGTCGTCACCGGAAAGTATCCCAATTACTACCACCCTGGGGTTTATGGATCATAACACGTAATAGGTGCATATGGCTTGCAAGATCGGATCTAGAACATAGATATAATGGTGAAAACATAAATGGTTCAGATCTGAAATCATGGCACTCGGGCCCTGGTGACAAGCATTAAGCATAGCAAAGTCATAGCAACATCAATCTCAAAACATAGTGGATACTAGGGATCAAGCCCTAACAAAACTAACTCGATTACATGGTGAATCTCATCCAAATCCTCACTGACCAGCGAGCCTACGAAGGAATTACTCACTCTCGGTGGGGAGCATCATGGAATTGGTGATGAAGGAGGGTTGGTGATGACTAAGACCGAAGATTCCCCTCTTCAGAGCCCCAAACGGGCTCCAGATCTGGCCTCCCGATAAAGAACAGGAGGTGGAGGCAGCTCTGTATCATAAAATGTGATGAAAATTCCTCTCCGGTTGTTTTCTGGAAAAATAGGATTTTATAGCGCTGGAATTAGGGTTAGTGGAGTCCCGAGGGCCCCACGACCCACCAGGGCGCGCTAGAGGGGGGTGGCACGCCCTAGTGTCTTGTGGGAAGCCAGGGTACCCCCTCCGGTGGGTCTTGGTTCTAGAAATTATTATATATTCCAAAATAATTCTCCAAAAAGTTTTTTCCAAATCCAAGAACTTTTATTTCTACACAAAAACAACACCATGGTAGTTCTGTTGAAAACAGCGTCAGTCCGGGTTAGTTTCATCCAAATCATGCAAATTAGAGTCCAAAATAGGAGCAGAAGCATTAGGAAAACTAGATACGTTGGAGACGTATCAACTCCCCTAGGCTTAACCCATTGCTTGTCCTCAAGAGTTTAGTTGACAAACTGAAAGTGACAAAGAAAAACTTTTACGAACTCTTTTTGTTTTTGTTTACATATATATGCTTAAGTAGCACCCAGGTTTTCAGCAAAGATCATGACTAACCATATAAAAATAACTCTTAGAAATTATATTAACTCATATCACTGGCATAATCAACTAGCAAGCAATAATAAGATATCTCAAATGACAAAAGTGGTATCTCGCTTGCCCTTTCTGAGACCGCAAAACATTAATGTAGAGCATCTCCAAAGTTCAAGCAGTGACTAAACATTGTAATTCATGGTAGAGAAGATGCAGTCATGATGTATCCAACATTAACTATTCACAATGCATGAGCATGACAATAATGCTCTCAGGTCTGGTGCTTGTTTTAGAAGGTGATGACTCAACATAAAAGTAAAATAACATAAAATTTAATAGATAGTCCCTTCGCAGAGGTGCCAGATCTCAAAGTTTAAATTAGAATAAATATAATTTTGGGAGGTGCACCTTTCCTGTCAATGTTACAACCAAGAGTTATCAAAATCTTCCATGCTAAACACATTAGCGGCGGTTCCCAAGCAGTAAAAGTAAAGGTTTACTCCCCCTCCACCAACAAAAACAATCCACGGCTAGCCAAATCCACGGGTACCATCCATACCAACAACAGTCCAGGGGGAGTTTTGTTTAATTATTTGCAATTTTTTATTTCAGGACCAGCCCCTCTCGTGCAAGGATGAGTCAATAAACACTCATCATGAGAATAACCCGCTTAGCATGGAAGATACTGACCGCCCCCTGTCACTCCATGACCGGTCCAGGCACACAAAACATATGTTCATTTGAAATTTTAGAGGTGGCACATGCAAATTTACTTGGAACGACAGGGTAATACTGCATATAGGTAGATATAGTGGACTCATCTGGAATAACTTTGGTTTAAGGATTTTGATGCACAAGCAGTATTCCCGCTTAGCATGGGCGAAGGCTAGAAAATAGGTTGGGAAGCGACCAGCTAGAGAGCGAAAATGGTCATGAACATGCTTTATGAATAATCAACGTAGCATGAGTAGGATATAAACACCATGAACATAAATATTGTGGAGGCTATGTTGGTTTTGATTCAACTACGTGCGGGAACATGTGCCAAGTCAAGCCACTTGAAACATTCAAAGGAGGATACCATATCATCATACTACAGCACAATCATTTTAATGCATGTTGACACCCAAGATAAATCATTATCCACTCCTAGCTACTTAAGCATGACATGAGAAACTATAATCTCTAATTGTCATTGCAAACATGTTTGGTCAGAATAGGCTGAATCATGGATATTGAGTTAAACATATTTTACAAAAACAAAAACAAGTTGAGTTCATACCCACTTCTGTCTGCCACAGTCACTTCATCAAATGTCATCATTATTGCCTTTCACTTGCACGACCGAATGATATGAAAATAATAGTAGTGCAACAGTGACGTGGACTTTGCTGGAGTCTGCAACATTTTATTCAGAGGAGAAGGCAAAATAATATGGGCTCTTTGTTAGATCAACAACAACGCACATGAGAGACACTCAAAATTTTCATTGTGGTCTTCTCCTTAGTACGACTCAACAAAAGAAAAAAAAAGAACTTCAGAGAAACACACTGAAATATTTTTGGAGTTTTTAGTTAGTTTTATTCTTAAGGGAAACAAACTAAAGAAAGGAAAACAAAAATGAGAAAAACTATTTACACGGGAAAGCTCCCAACAGTCAAAAGAAGAATCGAGAAATCTTTTTGGCCTTTTCTTTTAATACTACAACTAAATTAAACTAGAAATAAAACCAAAAAGAAGCAACAAATATTTTTGGATTTTCTCAAAGTTTTTCAAAGCACACTAGAAGAAAGAAAGAAAATAAATCTAGCATGGATAATACAATGAAAAAGTGTGGACACCAACAAATGGAATGAAATGTGTGAACATGAATATAATGTTGGTGGAAATATGTACTCCCCCAAGCTTAGGCTTTTGTCCTAGCTTGGTAATCACCATCCGCAGTATCCATTCGGTGCCATGTAGAAGTGTTGTGGCGGCGGTACCTGAGCGTCCCAATCCTGAGGCCCATCCTCTACCGCTGCCTGGTCGTTCAGGTAGGAAACAATGTCCTCTGGCATGACCCTATATCCGCCCCTGGCAATAGAATCAAACAAAGTAGGTGCAGGCAATGGGATAATATCACGAGTTTCCACACTGAAAACCAAGTTATAAATTTTTTTATGAAAAGAATCAGTGGCATCAGTAAACTGGTGAGTCTCCATCACCTGGTGATCTAGGTACACTTGGGGCAAAGGATAATCATGTTGGCATATCTAAACATTAAAATGACTCGCTAGTCAAGTGGCATAATACCACCATGAATTTTGCTCTTAGTTTTGTTGAGGTGCAGACGATGTGCGATAATAGCCCCTAGGCTAAAGGTGTGATCATTGTGTAGTGCACGATGCAAAATGGCGAGGTCAGGCGCACTAAGTGCACCGGCCTTCTCCCTAGCAGTTAAACACTCTGCATTGAATAAAGCAAAGTAATGCACAAAAGGAAACTGCAAACTAGTGGCGGTGGCTTTCGACACACCTCTTTCATCACCCACTATCAAAGTGATGAGAAAGTACTCAAACTCTGCCGGTCTAGGCTCTCTTAATTCCCCGTTAGAGGGAACCAAACATATGTCACAAAAGTCAGTGAGTGGTATCTCATGAGTTTCAGAATATAAATTATCTGATGAGTTTCAGAATATATATTAAACCGCACCTCGGGAGGATTGTTCCTATTTAAGAAATAGAAATTTTGCACAAAGGAATTTGTGACGAGGTGGTGTTGGTCACATCATCTGCGAGGAAGTCGGTCAGCCCGACATTCGCGAGGAAATCAAACTCTTGATAGAACCCGACCTCTTCCATGAAGGCATTATGTGGCCATTCGCACGGTCGCACCTCGCCATTCTTGGAATGTTGAGGTCATTGTCCGATGATTCCCCAATGACTCGCTTGGCATTCACCTTGGAGGAAAACTTCCTGAAGATACTCATCTTATTCCTATGAATAAAATTCTGAAAATTTTGGCCACAAAAAGTTTTGTCAACAAAACTTCACAAGATTGATAGCAACTACTCATATGGGTGCTTAGAGACTATATCAAGCATTCAAACTACTTAGAACTCTAATAATTCAACAGGCAAGCTCATCTATAGCAACACCATGAGTAGCTAATTATTTAAAATATAAACCACTAAAACAAAAACTAATTGGAGCAATGGAAGAGTCACATACCAAGTAGAAATCCCCCAAAACAGTTTCAGAAACGGAGCTTCGAGCAAAGAGATTGAAATCCATGGGTATGAGAGCAAGAACACGAGAGAAAGAGCTATGGTGATTTTTTTTTCTAAAGGTAGGTGATGTAGGGTGGAACCCTAGATGGCCGATCTTTCACGAAAGGAACGGATCCCGCAAAGAACACGAAGAACACGAGGGGAAACACGAGAGAATCACTCAAACCAACAAGAATGATTACACATGTGCTAGATCCTCGAAACACAAAGAGAGATACACGATCCAAAGTCAACAAAGGATGATACAAGAGGTAACCGGGTCTTCCCCGTGAAGAGGTCTTGAATCCACGAGGAGATCTTCCCGTGAGGGATCTTGAATCGAAGGTGGATCTTCTCTGTAGAGGCCGCAGTCTCTCTCGTGGAGTAGATCCATATGGATGAGGGAGGCTCTATCTCACAAATGAGCTATCACAACGCTAACCCTAGCTAGGAGGAGGGAGAGGTCTATTTATAGTCACAGTACAAAAGGGGGCAAAGTGAAGGGGTACATGGGCCTCAGCCCGCAACTGGACACAACCACGGACCGGACGTCCGCTGGGCACCGGACGTTCGGTGGTTCCAGGGGGACCGGTCGTCCTCTAGCTCCAGACGTCCGCTAAAAGTGTTCTGTTGTCGGGACAACGGACGTCCGGTAGTCTTGGACTTCCGTTAATATTGTCGGACGTCCGGTGCGGGGTAGGACGTCCGCTCGCTGGGAGGTCTGTAGCTGGCGTAGGCTGGTCTTCAGGTGCCGGTCGTCCGCCTAGGGCCAGATGTCCGGTCGCTGGGAGAGGCCGGTCGTCCGGTGTCGTCCGGACGTCCGCTCGCTGGAGCTTCTTCGGTAGTTCTTGTACTTGGGGCCCTCACTGTCTTGTCCATGGCCTTCTTCTTTGTTCCTGGTCATGCATAGCACATATATTTGAGGTAGTAGCCATGTCTCATATGTGGAAAGTGATGGTTCGGAGAGGAGCGAGTTCACCTTGCGTCCAATGGCATATAGTAGAGGTCTCATCGTATGTCCTCTTGGGGCATGGGGAGTAGTCGTAGTGTACATGGGGATGATCGTAGGATGCTCCACATCATCTCCCCCCTTGGGGAAGGTCCGACCTTGGATCATGATCCTCATCACCATGGAAATGGTTGTTGTGTACGGATTTGTAGTTGGATGGAGTTGAAGACATTGCGCAATCCAAGTACTCCAAGGTGTCGCTGGAGTGGTAGACATGCAAAAAGAGCAAATACAAATGACACTCGGAAATACAGTGGTTAGCGCACACAAAGTGTTCATCATGCAAGAATGAGTTCGTTCGGCAAGATTGTTCGTGACCAAGCGCATGAAGCTTATCAAGATGGTATAGAATGTGATGTAAAGCATTCATGGGAGCAAAAGCATTCATTGTGCACACAAATGTATTGTGAATGTGATCAATGCAACCATTGTGCAAAATGATGTCATAATGGGATGGTTTATCAAAAGCATGAACATGGTAATGGGTGCTCAATATGAGTATGTGATCATGCAATTGATGATGGGAAACATGATCATGATGTATGAAGATGCCATCAAGAAAGATCACAACAAATTTGCTAAGGAAATGAACAAGCTCATATATCATGGATGACATGGGAATACAAGATGCAACAAGGCAATCATAATGTGGGTCAATCCATGCATAAGATGCAAATTTGTCATGTGTATGATATGTCCATCGAGCATGACATGTGTGAACACAATCAACAAATATGGAGGTGTTGGTGTACCAATGCTCGATTTTGTGGCATGAGTGGAGGTTCGAAGGTGCATCCAATAAGTCCGAGCGCTCCTAATTTTGAAGGTCCATAGAGCCAATCTCCAATGTCGCTCCTCTGTTCCCGAGATGGATCATGTAGACAACAAGAAAGAGACAACAATGGAAGAGTGACCCATCCAATATGCATATTTTAGGATGGCTCAAAGGGAAGGAGTTCACCTTTAGGAGATTCTCGCAAATGTTGGTGTTGGACATCGTGTATGCCTTCGCATGACCAAGTTGTCGCATAATGGCACCGCCTTGTGAATCTTCCAAAATGAAAGAACATGACAACCACTTGGAAAAACAAATGGGGTTAGTGGAAGTGCAAAACCTATCATTCATGTGGTAAGATACCCAACAAGTGTATGCATCATGCTCATCATAAGAAAGGACAAGGGAGCATTCCATAGTATGGAGGCATGTGATGCGAGAACAACCAAATACAATAGGCTCAATCAAACAAGCATGCATCAGAAGGAAGATGTCCAAGTCTCCATGATCAATAAGCATAGATGCAACAATTGGAGGCAAGCGACAATGATCAAGACAAATCAAGTGAGAGGCATGAACATATATGTCATCAACCCAATAAAGCAAGTAAGAGTGGAACATGGGTGATGCGACAAAGCAAGCAATCAAAGCGATCAAATGGTGCAAGATAGTAGTGCAAAGATGCAACGTACTAGAGGTAATCATGGAAAGCATGAAATGGGTGCAAATAGTGTCCATGAATAATTCACATGACATAGCACAAGCATGAAAGGAGGATGTGAGAAAAGTATCATCAATGTATTGGCGAGAGGCCATATGTAAATAGCAATGGGACATTATGACTCTCCCAACACAACAAGCAAGAATAGCATGAGGCACATGGTAAACATGGCAATAGCAACAAGGATCTCCACCAAGCATGCAAATACACATATGAGTAGTAAAATGGTGAATCATGGGTAAATGCAAGCAAGGGTCACACTTGCATGGCAAAGGCATAGAAACAAGCATAACATGCAATGTGAACATGGTAGAATGGGCATAAGGTAACAAGTGATATATAGCCCATAGCCATGTGAGAGCCAAGTAAAATGGATGCGCGTAGTTCTTGCACGAATGGAATGATGGTAATGGTAGTCCACAGGATCCCAAGTCATCTTTTTTCTCAAGAGCTTGTTTCGTCAACTCGTGAGATTGAGAGGTTGACGAGTATAAATGAGTACCTACACAAAACAAAGACAAAGGGAAAATTGTGTGTGCGTGGTATATGTACACATCATCCATCATGATGCGCACGTGCTTTTGTTGGTTAGCACAAAATATCCAATGCTCAAATAAATGAGATGCGTGATATAGAAACATGTCATCCATAATGATAGGTTTGTTGTTATGTATAGTATAATGGAGATGCAAATTGTGTAATGCATCATGGGAAATATCTAGAGCATTGTTATGCGTGGAATGCATATGGTGCAAGCAATTGTGGGAAGCATTTAAAGGATAGGATGTGTCAAAATCTCCTAATATGTATGAGGAAACTATGGGGGGTCTCCTCATTAGTATTACTGGAAACATCATATGGAGAATATTGACAACATCCAAAACAAAGCATATTTGGAACAATGTGATCATGGCATGGCATAGTAGATGAATTGCGCAAATCATGTAAAGGAAGCATGGCAATATCATCACATGAAAAAAAGCCAATGACCATCATCTCGTCATCTATGCCATAAGTGCAAATGGGGTTTACTTTAATGGGGCATGCATAGCTACTATGTTGAGATTGAAATGATGCAATATGGGAGATCTCACTCATAAAATATGACAAGTTTAAAGGATTATCAAACATGATGTGACCAATAGAATTTTCACATGATATCCTATGGAGCATAGCATCATAACTAGGCAAATCAACATGCTCATCATCAGATTCATCATAAATTGGTAAGTCATGACATGAAGAATTCTAACCCGCATGAAGCATGGGAATAGGTGGATCAACATCATGCAAGCAATCATTGGTGAGATAGTCCACTAGTGGGACAAGAGAAGCACCATCACCTATGTTGGAGCATCGGTCATGTGTTGTAGGTGATGTGTCGAAGACCAAGTCGTGGTCATCTTCATCTTGATGGAACCATGTGGCGGGTGCATCTTCTTCCACCGTGGTCATCGTTGTCTCCATTGGAGGTATGGACTCATCGAGGATAGGCGTGCCGTCATGTAGGAGACCTAGCACCAAAGAAGAAAACATACTCGGAGTAGAGGTTAAGTCATTAGAAATCATAGTTGCCTCACATGCCGTCTCAACTACCTCACTCACTAAGTGTTGGTGCTCACTCACTCCCTCTTGGATGCTCTCACTCATATGGTTGGTGGAGTCACTCAAATAGCTCTCAACCTCACATAGGATGTGTGGCATGCTCTCAAGTGTGGGGATAGTGGTGGTCACACTCATCCTCTCATAGGAAATGCTCTCAATGTCACGTATGGTGGAGTCACTCATGTCACTCATGTGGTGGTGGCTCTTCTCACATGGCAATTGGGGCATCTCGTTGCATGTCGGTGTCCGAGAGATGTTGGTGCAAATGTCTCCATGATCAATCATGTCTTAGTCATAGCCGTGGATGAAGGCCGAAGATGGCACATCATCACTCTCCTCTAAGACCAAAGATAAGGTCTCATGTGCGGTCCCGTAGCTTGACTCAGAGTGTGAGTCCAATATGGGCGCCGTCTTCATGTTGTCGAAGAGGTTCGTGCTCGTCGCCATGGTCGAAGGGGATGGACCTTGCTTGACCTTCTTGTCGCCGTCTTGTTGTAGGAGGCCCATATGATGTGGCACCTCATAGCTCGTCTCCATCACCGAAGGGAATGTCCCATGCTCGACCATCTTCCTTGGGGGGCTTCCGAAGATGGAAGTGTCACCCTCGCTCGTAGGTGGTCGCCTTGTACTTGATGATGTCGATGTAGGCGAACTCACGGGAAGTAGGCAAGATGCCATACGTCCAAAGGCGAAGATGCATTGATAGCACATGGCGAAGATGCGGAAGTGGTTGTTGTAGCCGTAGCTCCGTCTTGGTGGTGATCGTCTCGCGATCTTCTCTTATGCTCATGATGTTTGGACTTGGCGTGCAATAGGGCTTGTTGGGACTTGTACATTTGCGCTTGGAGAGCATCGTCATGATGATGGTGTCATTGTCGCACTTGAGCTCAATGGCGTTCGTCATCGTCGTCGTGCACATGATGCTTGGAGGTGACTTGCCCTTCATGATGATGTGGATCACGAACGTGAAGGTGGTCGCCATGGAGATGTGGACATGGACGAATTGCGCTTGCATCATTTGGGCGCTCCGAAGATGATTGACTTGCTCGCCGTCGCCTTGAGGATGATGAAGGGGAAGAACGTTTGGCCAACAAAGTCCGAATCTCCTCCATCCTTGCATCTTGCTCCTCCTTTTGTGCGGAAAGCTTGTTGTGGATGTAGTCCCTTTTCCTCGCTTCGGAGTGATGAATGTCAATGGAGAGGTTCTCGATGCGCTCTCTCAATCTTGATTGTGCACCTTGCATTTGTCATTGTAGATCGAAGATTGAAGCTTTGGTGATGTAGTTGTTCACGCCATCGTTGTTGTCAAAGACTGAGATGAAATTCCTTTCCTATCCATCACAAGACTCGAGCAAATATGAGTGGGAGAAAGAGAAGAACTATACCAAATGTACCTTGACCGATGTTGAAAATGGATCAATGATCACTCAATGATGTAACAAGGAAATAACACAATTGGTACCAATTCTTGTTGGTTTCTCACACCTACACAAATAAGGCTTATGGTGGAGCTCGGTGAGGATAGTGGCACAAAAATTTGATGCAAAATGTTAGCAAGAGTTAATGATGTTGAAAAAGATTCACAAATTCGCAAGTAAAACAAGTAGACCAATAGCAATATGTGGCACACGGAAACACACACACACACAGATAGATAAATGGGGTCGTGCAACCAAGGAATGAGCACAACATGTGGAATCCATGGAAAACGCTCATGTTGCACAACTCAAGAGAGACGCTAGCATGATTTCTCAATAGGCGGATACGACACTTGTGCACAACCTATAAGATGCAAAAATATATGAGTTTTCTATCCCAAGTATGCTATGTGTATGATGTTCCGGTGGTATGATCCAAGATGATCGGATATGACAATCTTATATGCAATGGTATGATGCTATGGCACTTGCTTACAAGCTTATTTTCTCTTTCTCTTTTGCTTAAAAGATTATTCTTTTTTTGTATATGGCCACAATGTGAAATGCACAAATCAAGATAGCAATTGGGTATATACGGGAACAATCTTGTGACACAAGGGATGATATGATACCAATATGATATGGTATGTATGCAATGGATGGTGTAGATCACTAATGTGCACAAGTAACGTTGCCGACAATAATCAAATGGCTAGTCTCGATAGGCAAGTAACGCAAAATGGTCTAGGGGTTATCAATGCAATGGCAAGGTAATATACAATGGAGGGATACGATAATACCAAGATGATATAGAGGTTACCGTCCTTGGAGATGATGAGTGGCAGTGTTCTTGATGTAGATACCACGATGATGGAGACTCGTCCCTAAGCAGCCGAAACACCTTAGGAAACGGAAAAACCGCGAACTCAAAATCTCAAATGTCAAATGGTGGTAGCAGAAAGCGGTGGTAGTTTTGTGGAAGTGGGGGGTTATTGGGTTATGCGAGTCGGAGTTGAAGGTCACCGTCCCTAAGTAGCCGAAACACCTTTGGAGACACAAGCCACAACTCAAACAAGCTCAAACAAAATTGGGTTAAGTTGAGGTGGTGGAAGTGTATGGTGGGTAAGCCTATGCGAAAGTGGTGGTGGTGGTTGATGAGGACGGAACTGTCCCTAAGTAGCCGAAACACCTTAGGAGACTCGAATCACTACTCAGGGAACCACATATGCAGTGGGGATCAAGATGGGTTAGGTTGCGGAAGTCGGTGGTGGTAATGCGGATGATGTGGTGGAAGCCCTAGCCAAAGATGCCAAAGTTGTCAAAATTTGATGGAGTTAAATTATGTTGGAAGTATTTTTGTGGAAAGGGGGATGTAAATAGCTTCAAAACGAGCTAAAGAACGTCAAAATCGGAGTTCGGATGAATTAGTTTGGTCGAAACAAAATTTCAGCGAAGTCAGTTTTTACACGTAGCGAACGTCCGGAAATGGACGGATGTCCGGTCGCTAGACGTCTGATCGTGTCGGAAATATGCTAATTTCAGCTCGGGTTAGAGGTTCTGGTCGTCTGGTAAGGTCGGACGTCCGGTGGTTCCTGGGGCTCCGAACGTCCAGTAAAGTGACGGTCGTCCGGTGGGTCAGGGTCAAGGCGAGATGCGAGTTCCGGGACGCGATTTTGGGCGGAATTTGGTGATTTTGGGGTAAAAATTGATGAGATTTCGTAGATGGGAAGTGGGGAAACTTGGGGAAATGCTAGATCCACTCGAAACCAAGCAAATCTATGGATCAAAATAACCAAAACATCATCAAACCAACAAATAAAAAAAAATGTTGGGGCTATTATTGGTGGTGATTTTGAAATTGGGGAAGAACACAACAAAATTAGGCTAGAAAACGAAGAGGGGAGGCTCCAAAATCATGATCAACGTGGCTCATGATACCAAGATGATGTAGGGTGGAACCCTAGATTGCCGATCTTTCACGAAAGGAGCGGATCCCGCGAAGAACACGAGGGGAAACACAAGAGAATCACTCAAACCAACAAGAACAATCACACATGTGCTAGATCCTCAAAACACAAAGAGAGATACACAATCCAAAGTCAACAAAGGACGATACAAGAGGTAACCAGTTCCTCTCCATGAGGAGGTCTTGAATCCACGAGGGGATCTTCCCGTGAGGGGTCTTGAATCCAAGGATGATCTTCTCTGTAGAGGCCGCGGTCTGTCTCGTGGAGTAGATCCATATGGATGAGCGAGGCTCTATGTCACAAATGAGCTATCACAACGCTAACCCTAGCTAGGAGGAGGGAGAGGACTATTTATAGTCATAGTGACAAGTTGAGACCTGACAGCAGTCCGGAGTTTATTTCCCTCCCTCCCTCTCGCCCCCAGCGAGGCGACGGGAGGAAACCCTACCACGCCGCCGCCAACTCTTTCCCTTCCCCCTCCTCCTCCCTTGCCGTCGCTAGAGGGCACGGCCGAGCGAAGCCTGGCCGGTGCTGGCGGCAGCGAGGCCTCCTTGTTCCCCCTCCCAGCGGCCTTGGCGTGGGCCGACGCAGCTGGATTGGGGTGCTTCACTATCCCAGGGCGAGGTGGCACAGTGGCGCGGAGGCGTGGAGATGGCGCTGCGCGTGGCGGTGGCGCGGCAGGCTGGGCGTTGGAGGGCGCGCCGGTGCATGGAGTGGCGGGGGCGGTGAGCGGCTGGTGCAGGCGGTCCTGGCGGCGGGTGGATCTGGCGTGACAGTCGTTGCTTCGAGGCAGGGTTTTGGTGGTGGGCTCTGGTGGCCTGTGCCAGCTCCTGGCTGGGCGCTGCGGTGGTGTGGGTCGTGGGCGACAAGGATCTGCGGGCGGCTGCCCCTACCCTGGCTTCGGGCTGGTGGGGGTGGCGCGCAGTGGTGGTGGCTGGCATTGCATGTTGGTCAAGTCCGCGTCGGATTCTTCCTGGTCTGGCGCTCAGACATCGATGGACGGCGCGAGGAGGCATCTCCGGTGAGCTTTCATGGCTGCAGTTGCGGGTTGATTTGGTCTCCCTCATCAGCGGGCACGCGGTTGCCGATGGCCTCATGGAGATGTGTGTCAGCTACCATGGTGGGGCGACATGGGGGTGCTACGGGGGAGCTTGGTAGGAGGGATAGGTGGCCTCGATGCGGTCGCGCCACCTGTCGCCGGCACGGTTTGCCAGTCCGGATGCGTCTGCTCCTCCTTCTTCCCCTTTCCCTGTGTTTGGCGGGGAGCTTGGTTGGAGGTATGGGTGGCCTCGATGCGGTCGCATCACCTGTCGCCGGGATGATTTGTCGGTCCGGATTCGTCTCCTCCCCTTTCTCCCCCTTTCCTCGGACGTGGGCGGGTTGGCGCAGGTTTACCAACTGAGTGTCTGCGGGTGGTTCCGTCGGTCGAGGGCCATCGGTTCACCCGAAGATGGGGCCTTTGTGTAGGTCTCGGGGTTGTCTGGTTGCAGGGTGGCGGCTCTGGCGGCGGGAGGCACGACGTTCGTGGGTGGAGCATGCGTCTCAGGTGCGGGCAGGCAAACAAGGCCGCGTGGGTGGCATGGTTGCGGGTGGTTGGCGGAGTTCAGGTTCAATGGTGGAGTGTGAGTGCCGGGGTACACCACTTGTCCAGTCCTTTGACTGGCCGACGGTGGCGGTGGCCGTTGCCGCCATACCCTTCCTAGACGCTCCGTCGCTGCGTTTCCACTCTTGTCGTCTTGCTCTGGGTGAAAACCTGATCTTCGCTGATCGGGCGGTGGCGGCTTTCCATGGTCGTATCCTTCTTGGAGGCACCACTCTGGAGGCCTGGCTTCGTTTTGGTCCAGTTCACCTCTCTATTGGTAGTCGGCGGGGTGGTGTGTCGGTGCCTGCCACCATTGTATCTTGCCTTGGGTGTGTGCGGTGTGTGCATTGTTCGGTATCTCGGTTGTACTCGGTGATGTTTGCTTTATAATATAAAGTGGGGGGAAACCCTTTTTCGACTATAGTCGTAGGACAAAAGGGGGCAAAGTGAAGGGGTACATGGACCTCAGCCCACAACTGGACATAGCAAGGGACCGGACGTCCGCTGGGCACCGGACGTCCGGTGGTTCCAGGGGGACCGGTCGTCCTCTAGCGCCGGACGTCCGCTAAAAGTGTTCTGTTGTCGGGACAATGGACGTCCGGTAGTCTCGGACTTCCGTTAATATTGCCGGACGTCCGGTGCGGGGTAGGACGTCCGCTCGCTGGGAGGTCTATAGCTGGCGTAGGCTGGTCTTCAGGCACTGGTCGTCCGCCTAGGGCCGGACGTCCGCTCGCTGGGAGAGGCCGGTCGTCCGGTGTCGTCCGGACGTCCTCTCGCTGGAGCTTCTTCGGTAGTTCTTGTACTTGGGGCCCTCGCCATCTTGTTCATGGTCTTCCTCTTTTTTCCAGGTCATGCATAGCACATATATTTGAGGTAGTAGCCATGTCTCATATGTGGAAAGTGATGGTTTGGAGAGGAGCGAGTTCACCTTGCGTCCAATGGCATATAGTCTGTTGAGGAACGTAGTAATTTCAAAATTTTCCTACGCACACACACAGGATCATGGTGATGCATAGCAACGAGAGGGGAGAGTGTGTCTACGTAACCTCGTAGAACAAAAGCAGAAGTGTTAGCACAACGTGGTTGATGTAGTCGTACGTCTTCACGATCCGACCGATCCAAGTACCGAACGCACGGCACCTTCGAGCTCAGCACATGTTCAGCTCGATGACGTCCCACGAACTCCAATCCAGCAGAGCTTCACGGGAGAGTTTCATCAGCACAACGACGTGATGATGGTGATGATGATGCTACCGACGCAGGGCTTCGCCTAAGCACCGCTACGATATAATCGAGGTGGATTATGGTGGAGGGGGGCACCGCACACGGCTGGAATAAATCAATATATCAACTTGTGTGTTCTAGGATGCCCCCGTCCCCCGTATATAAAGGAGCAAGGGGGAGGCCGGCCGGCCCTCCTAGGGCACCCTAGGAGGAGTCCTCCTCCCAGTAGGAGTAGGACTCCCCTTTCCTACTCCTACTAGGAGGAGGAAAGGAAGGGGGAAGGGGAGAAGGAAGGAGAGGGATAAAAGGAGGAAAGGGGGGCTGCCCCCCTAGTCCAATTTGGTTTGGGCTAGGGGGGCCACACGCCCTTCCTCCTCTCTTCCACCACTTGGCCCATTGAGGCCCAATACTTCTTCCCGTATTCCCGTAACTCCCCGGTACTCCAAAAAATACTCGAATCACTCCAAACCTTTCCGATGTCCGAATATAGTCGTCCAATATATCGATCTTTACGTATCGACCATTTCGAGACTCCTCGTCATGTCCCCCATCTCATCCAGGACTCCAAACTACCTTCGGTACATCAAATCACATAAACTCATAATACCAATCGTCACCGAACGTTAAGTGTGCGGACCCTACGGGTTTGAGAACTATGTAGACATGACCGAGAGAAGTCTCCGTTCAATTACCAATAGCGGCACATGGATGTTCATATTGGCTCCTACATATTCTACAAAAATCTTTATCGGTCAAACCGCATAACATCATATGTTGTTCCCTTTGTCATCGGTATGTTATTTGCCTGAGATTCGATCGTCGGTATCTCAATACCTAGTTCAATCTCGTTACCGGCAAGTATCTTTACTCGTTTCGTAATACATCATCCCGCAACTAACTCATTAGTTACAATGCTTGCAAGGCTTATAGTGATGTGCATTACCGAGTGGGCCCAGAGATACCTCTCCGACAATCGGAGTGACAAATCCTAATCTTGATTTATGACAACTCAACAAGTACCATCGGAGACACCTATAGAGCACCTTTATAATCTCCCAGTTACGTTGTGTCGTTTGGTAGCACACAAACTGTTCCTCCGGTAATCGGGAGTTGCATAATCTCATAGTCATAGGAACATGTATAAGTCATGAAGAAAGCAGTAGCAACAAACTAAACGATCATCGTGCTAAGCTAACGGAATGGGTCAAGTCAATCACATCATTCTCTAATGATGTGATCCCGTTAATCAAATGACAACTCATGTCTATGGCTAGGAAACTTAATCATCTTTGATTCAACGAGCTATTCAAGTAGAGGCATACTAGTGACACTCTGTTTATCTATGTATTCACACATGTACTAAGTTTCCGGGTAATACGATTCTAGCATGAATAATAAACATTTATCATGATATAAGGAAATAAATAATAACTTTATTATTGCCCCTAGGGCATATTTTCTTCAGTCTCCCACTTGCACTAGAGTCAATAATCTAGTTCACATCTTTATGTGATTAGTTCACATCTCCATGTGACTTATACCCAATGGGTTTACTAGAGTCAATAATCTAGTTCACATCGCTATGTGATTAATACCCAAAGAGTGATAATGTTTTGCTTGTGAGAGAAGTTTAGTCTATGGATCTGCAACATTCAGATCCGTATGTATTTCGCAAGTTTCTATGTCTACAATGCTTTGCACGGAGCTACACTAGCTAATTGCTCCCACTTTCAATATGTATCCAGATTGAAACTTAGAGTCATTTAGATCGATGTAAAAATCTTTGCATCAACGTAACTGTTTACGATGAACTCTTTTATCACCTCCATAACCGAGAAATATTGCCTTACTCCTCTAAGGATAATTTTCACCGCTGTCCAGTGATCTACTCCTAGATCACTATTGTACTCTCTTGCCAGAAAAATGCTAAGGTATACAATAGGACTGGTAAATAGCATAGCATACTTTATAGAACCTATGACTGAGGCATAGGGAATGACTTTTCATTCTCTTTCTATTTTCTACCGTGGTCGGGTTTTGAGTCTTTACTCAACTTCACACCTTGCAACACTGTTCAATGTGTAAGCAGCTTCATCGAGTTCTTTCTCTGAAAAAACTCCTTCTTTGACTGTTCCATTTTGAACTACTTCAAAATCTTGTCGAGGTATGTACTCATTGAAAAAACTTATCAAGCGTCTTGATCTATCTCTATAGATCTTGATGCTCAATGTGTAAGCAGCTTCATCGAGTTCTTTCTTTGAAAAAACTCTTTTCAAACACTCCTTTATGCTTTCCAGAAAATTCTACATTATTTCCGATCAACAATATGTCATTCACATATACTTATCAGAAATGCTATAGTGCTCCCACTCACTTTCTTGTAAATACTGGCTTCACCACAAGTCTGTATAAAACCATATGCTTTGTTCACTTTATCAAAGCATATATTCCAACTTCGAGATGCTTGCACCAGTCCATAGATGGATGACTGGAGCTTGCTCACTTTGTTAGCACCTTTAAGGATCGACAAAACCTTCTGCTTGCATCATATACAACTCTTCTTTAAGAAATCCATGAAGGAATACAGTTTTGACATCCATTTGCCAGATTTCATAAAATGCGGCAATTGCTAACATGATTCGGACAGACTTTTAAGCTTCGATACGAGTAAGAAAATCTCATCGTAGTCAACACCTTGAAATTGTCGAAAACCTTTTGCAAAATTTCGAGCTTTGTAGATAGTAACACTACTATCAGCGTCCGTCTTCCCCTTGAAGATCCATTTATTCTTACTGATTCACCGATCATCGGGCAAGTCAATCAAAGTCCATACTTTGTTCTCATAAATGGATCCCATCTTAGATTTCATGGTCTCAAACCATTTAGCGGAATCTGGGCTCATCATCGCTTCCTCATAGTTCGTAGGTTCGTCATGGTCAAGTAACATGACATCCAGAACAGGATTACCGTACCACTCTGGTGCGGATCTCACTCTGGTTTACCTACGAGGTTCAGTAGTAACTTAATCTGAAGTGACATGATCATCATCATTAGCTTCCTCACTAATTGGTGTAGGAGTCACAGGAACAGATTTCTGTGATGAACTACTTTCCAATAAGGGAGCAGGTACAGTTACCTCATCAAGTTCTACTTTCCTCCCACTCACTTCTTTCGAGAGAAACTCCTTCTCTAGAAAGGATCCATTCTTAGCAACGAATGTCTTGCCTTCGGATCTATGATAGAATGTGTACCCAACTGCCTCCTTTGGGTATCCTATGAAGACACATTTCTCCAATCTAGGTTTGAGCTTACTAGGATGAAACTTTTTCACATAAGCATCGCAACCCCAAACTTTAAGAAATGACAACTTTGGTTTCTTGCCAAACCACAGTTCATATGGCGTTGTCTCAACGGATTTAGATGGTGCCCTATTTAACGTGAATGCAGCTGTCTCTAATACATAACCCCAAAACGATAGTGGTAAATTGGTAAGAGACATCATAGATTGCACCATATCTAATAAAGTACGATTATGATATTTGGACACACCATTACACTGTGGTGTTCCAGGTGGCGTGAGTTGCAAAACTATTCCACTGTCAGGACCCCGATTCCAAGTCACATCGATCTAGCCGGTAACACCTCATATCACTTTGCGGCCTCACGCATGGTATTCCCACGGGTGTCGCCTTACCATGGCCCGGGACCGTTTGCGCCTTTTGGCTCACGTATATGATAGTGTCGCTAGCATCCATATGATAGAGAACCCGGGCCGACATGGCTAGTCTTGAACCCAAAGCGGCACTAACCTATGGGGACAGGCATACATGAATCACATCGAGCGTGTGAATCCGGGCTGTAGCACTGGGCTAACAGGACTCCAGGAACCCGGGCTGTAGCAGGCTAGGCAGGACCCCGGATGTCACCGCGTGACATTTCCCCAAAGGGACAGACACAGGAACGAAGTGAAACACATGCCGGCCAGTCAAGTGTCCTTAGCAGTAGTGCTGGGCTAACAGGACTCCGGTGAACCGGGCTGTAGCGGACTACTATGGCTCATGGAAGCACTAGACTACATTTCCCCATAAGAGAGGCTGCCAAGGATAAACAACTAGATTGTCAGATCCCACACATACCAAGCATTTCAATCATACACACACTATGCTCTATATGTGTAAATACAACATGGCATCACAACATAACTCTACAACTCAAGTATTTATTCATTAGGCTCCGAGGAGCGAGATATTACAAACATGGGTCTCATGACCCAACAATCATAGCATACAATTCAAGCACACGCGGAAGCTTAACATGTCTGAGTACAGACATCTACAAATGGAAAAGGCTAAGAAGCCTGACTATCTACCAGATCCTGCCGAGGGCACAAGATTGTAGTTGAGGTATCAAGCTAATGTCGAAGTCCACGCAAAACTACTAGCGAGACTGGAGTCTCTCTGCAAAACATAAATTAAGCAAACGTGAGTACAAAAGTACTCAGCAAGACTTACATCAAAACTAGCTACATATGCATCGGTATCAACAAAGGGGGGTGGTGGAGTTTAACTGCAGCAAGCCAGCTTTGACTCGGTGGCTATCTTAAACTACGACTGCAAGTAACTCTTTTGAGGTGGGACACACGAGTCCACATATTCACCATATCAATACACCACTATGGATCCGCTCCCGTCTCCCTACGAGAACGCCATCCATACCACTCACGCTTATCTTGCGCATTTTAGAGTATCCACTTTCACTTGTCTATGAACTGTTATAGGTAACCCAGAAGTCCTTTACCGCGGACACGGCTATTCAAATAGATCATTTATAACCCTGCAGGGGTGTACTTCGTCCCACATGTTTCCACCACTTAGCGTCTGCACACGACATGTGCTCGGCAGACTTCAAGCGAAAGCCGACGTGGGTGTAGACCACGACCTGACTAACCACACAAGTCTCTAGTCCAGGTTTATCGCCTATTCGGGTTCCATCCGCAAGGAAATCCGGCCGGGGTGTCCTCAACGGCCCCAAACAATGTGTACAGGGTCCCGAGACGCCAAACGGGCGCACGGCATACCCGGCCACTGTGTATCTACCGCATCATAGCCCACCCCTTGGGTCAGCGCTACGCACGGCCGCCAACACATAACCTACAAACACCAGAAACTAGTTGCAACTCCTGGACAGAGGACGAGAGGGGTCAATAAGTCGAGCGGGGTCATATTTCAGGGCCCAATGTGTGGTAGTAGCTGTTTCATGGATCACAAACACAGAACTCAGTTCCTGAGGACGGTTTCAGTGAGACAACCCACCATGTACTCCTACATGGCCTCTCACCACTACCTTTACCAAATCGTGTTCACACACTTAGCTCACACACCGTAGGACATGTTTACACACCTCCGATTCATCCCTGATGAATCAGACCTGAAGCAACTCTATGAAATAGCAGGCATGACAAACAAGCATGAATGAGTAGGCACATCAGGGCTCAAACAACTCCTACTCATGCTAGTGGGTTTCATCTATTTACTGTGGCAATGACAGGTCATGCAGAGGATAAGGGGTTCAACTACCACAATAACTAACAGATGAATCGTTGTTGTCCTAATGCAGTAAAAGAGAGCAGGAGCGAGAGAGTGGGGTTGTATCAGATTGAACAAGGGGTTTTTGCTTGCCTGGCACTTCTGAAGATAACATTGAGTCTTCATCAGTGTCAACGATCACAGCGTTAGAGCAGCGTCTACCGAGAGGGGACGGTTACCGGCAAACAGGGAAGGACACAATCAATGCCATGCAACAATATGATGCATGAATGTGACATGGCAATATGCTGTTGATTGGCCTAATGCAACTAGCAACAAGTTAAATGGAATTGGTTTGAACACTAGGTTCAAATTCAAACTCCATATGTGCTTTATTAAATGCCATTTATTTTTTGTCCAAAACAGGGGACAAACATTGTTCAAACATGCATGAAAATGCCATAAACAGATTCCTTGAATTTTTCTGATAATTTTTCATATATAAATTATTTCATTCTGAGTTATAGATTATTTTCTATGATTTTTAGAAGTTTTAGGCATTTTCTGAAATAAATAAATCATTTAGGTTTATTTAAAATCCAGAAAAGGTTTTACTGTGTCAGCATGACATAAGAGTGACGTCATCAGGTCAACTATGGCTGGCCAGGTCAAACCTAACCAGTGGGACCCACTGGTCAGTAGTTAGTTAACTAACTAAAGTTAGTTTGTGTTAAACTAATACTAATCCTAGTTTAGTTAGTGGCCTGGGGCCCACATGTCAGTGAGTCAGGGGAAAGTCAAACACCGGTCTAGCTGGGTCAAACCCGCCGGACCAGGTCAACGGCTCGTCACGGGCGATGACAGAGACGGCGGATGGCTTCGGGAATCGCCCAGAGGCGACCAAATCGACCGCGGTTTGGTCCTACGCGTAGCTGGGGCTCGCGCGCATCTAGTGGGGCAAGTGGGAGAAGCTGGGGTGGAGCGAGCTCGCCGGAATCGAGCTCGTGGCGGCGGCCGGAGTACGGGTGCACTCAGGAGCGGGGCTACGGTGCCCGTGGGGTGGCGTGCTTGGCTCCTACGGCACCTACGCGGCGCGGTGAGCACGTGGGTGTGCTCGGTTTGAGGTTGCGGCGGCTGTGGCCACGGTGGCGAGAGGCTCGGCGGCGGCGCAGTTCGGTCTCCGGCGAAAAGCACGGCTAGAGGAATGGTTGGAGAGGGAAAACAAGGGGGAAACAATAGAGGCTCACAGTGGGGTCGAACAGAGTCGAAGTCGAGGCCGGGGAAGCACGGACGGCGGCGAATCGAAGACGAGGTCGCCGACGGCCGAAGGTTGAAGAAGAGCTCAAAGGCGACGCTGTAGGGCTTCCGGCGGGGCGCGGCTCGGTGGAGAGGAAGGGGAGGACGCAGCGGTGCTTCTGGGCTGCTGGAGGGAACGAGGGGGAGGCGATGGCCGTAGTAGTGCTCGTCGTCAGCGGCGGGCGCGTTTGGTCCGAGGTGCAGAGGCGAGGGAGAGAGCAGGGGGAGAGTGAGAGAGGTCGGGCGGATCGGGACGACGCTGGGGCATTCACCCACGCGTCCAGAGGCTCGGCGGCAAGTAGGAGGAGGCGTGGCGCCTCGCGCGCGCGTGCGCTGTCCCGCCTCTGCCTACTGGCAGAGGTTAGGGATGACTGGCACCGGGCCAGGTGGGCTGGGCCAGCACAGGTGAGGCCCAGGTGGCACCAGGTTTGTTTCCTTCTCTCTCTCTTTTATTTAGTTTCTGTTTTCTATTTTTCTGAAATTGTTTTGACTTAATTAAAATGCTAAGGCATTTTCAAAAACCCTGAAAATAATTGTGGGCTTTGTATGGAATATTTCCAATAGCCCTCACTTAAGTTCAGAATTATCTGGACATTTAAGATATTATATAGCATTTAATTGTCCAAATTCAAATACGTATGAATTAACTCCAAAATCCAGAAATGTCCTAGAAATTTTTGGAAGAAGGTTTCACCCATTCAAAAATTGATGAACTTTTCTAAAAGCCATTTTGGGTAGATGGAAAAGATTTAATTTGACCCTAGTTGTATTTCACTTGCTGCTAGGGTTTATCAGTCCCCATTTCAAAATTAATAGAAGTTGAAAATGATGCATGTATGCAATGCCACTAATTACAAGAAGATTTCTAGGGCTGTGACATCCGCATTGTTTCAAATGAAGACCAAACTCGTAACTCAAATATTCTCCTCCACGATCGGATCGTAGAAACTTTATTTTCTTGTTACAATGATTTTCCACTTCTCTATGAAATTATTTGAACTTTTCAAATGTTTCAGATTTATGTTTCATCAAGAAGATATACCCATATCTTACTCAAATCATCTGTGAAGGTTAGAAAATAACGATACCTGCCACGAGCCTCAACACTCATCGGACTGCATACATCAGTATGTATTATTTCCAACAAGTCTGTTGCTCGCTACATTGTTCCGGAGAACGAAGTCTTAGTCATCTCGCCCATGAGGCATGGTTCACAAGCATCAACTGATTCACAATCAAGTGATTCCAAAAGCCCATCAGCATGGATTTTCTTCATGCGCTTTACACCAATATGACCTAAACAACAGTGCCACAAATAAGTTGCACTATCATTATTAACTTTGCATCTTTTGGCTTCAATATTATGAATATGTGTATCACTATGATCGAGATTCAATAAACCATTCACCTTGGGTGTATGACCATTGAAGGTTTTATTCATGTAAACAGAACAACAATTATTCTGACTTTAAATGAATAACCGTATTGCAATAAACATGATCAAATCATATTCATGCTTAACGCAAACACCAAATAACATTTATTTAGGTTCAACACTAATCCCGAATGTATAGGGAGTGTGCGATGATGATCATATCAATCTTGGAACTACTTCCAACACACATTGTCACTTCACCCTTAACTAGTCTCTGTTCATTCTGCAACTCCCGTTTCGAGTTACTAATCTTAACAACTGAACTAGTATCAAATACTGAGGGGTTTCTATAAACACTAGTAAAGTACACATCAATAACATGTATATAAAATATACCTTTGTTCACTTTGTCATCATTCTTATCCGCCAAATACTTGGGGCAGTTCTGCTTCCAGTGACCAGTCCCTTTGCAGTAGAAGCACTTAGTCTCAGGCTTAGGTCTAGACTTGGGCTTCTTCACTTGAGCAGTAACTTGCTTGCCATTCTTCTTGAAGTTCCCCTTCTTCCCTTTGCCCTTTTCTTGAAACTAGTCGTCTTCTTAACCATCAAAACTTGACGCTTTTCTTGATTTCTACCTTCGTCGATTTCAGCATCATGAAGAGCTTGGGAATCGTTTCTGTTATCCCTTGCATATTATAGTTCATCACGAAGTTCCAGTAACTTGGTGATAGTGACTAGAGAACTCTATCAATCACTATCTTATCTGGAAGATTAAATCCCACTTGATTCAAGTGATTGTAGTACTCAGACATTCTAAGCACATGCTCACTAGCTGAGCTATTCTCCTCCATGTTGTAGGCAAAGTGCTTGTCAAAGGTTTCATACATTTCGACATGGGCATGAGTCTGAAATACTAATTTCAACTCTTGAAACATCTCATATGCTCCATGGCATTCAAAACGTCTTTGAAGCCCCGATTCTAAGCCGTAAAGCATGGTGCACTAAACTATCAAGAAGTCATCATATCGAGCTCTCCGGATGTTCATAACGTCTGCATCTGCTCCTGCAATCGGTCTGTCACCTAGCAGTGCATCAAGGACATAATTCTTCTGTGCAGCAATGAGGATAATCCTCATATCACGGATCTAGTCCGCATCATTTCTACTATCATCTTTCAACATAGTTTTTCTCTAGGAACATATCAAAAAATAATCGGGGAAGCTATACGTGAGCAATTGATCTACAACATAGATATGCAAATACTATCAGGACTAAGTTCATGATAAATTGAAGTTCAATTAATCATATTACTTAAGAACTCCCACTTAGATAGACATCCCTCTAGTCATCTAAATGATCACGTGATCCAAATCAACTAAACCATGTACGATCATCACGTGAGATGGAGTAGTTTTCAATGGTGAACATCATTATGTTGATCATTTCTACTATATGATTCACGCTCGACCTTTCGGTCTCCAGTGTTCCGAGGCCATATCTGCATATGCTAGGCTCCTCAAGTTTAACCCGAGTATTTCTGCGTGTGCAAAACTGGCTTGCACCCATTGTATGTGAACGTAGAGCTTATCACACCCGATTATCACGTGGTGTCTCGGCAGGACGAACTGTCGCAATAGTGCATACTCAAGGAGAACACTTATACCTTGAAATTTAGTGAGAGATCATCCTATAATGCTACCGCTGAACTAAACAAAATAAGATGCATAAAGGATAAACATCACATGCAATCAAAATATGTGACATGATATGGCCATGATCATCTTGCGCCTTTGATCTCCATCTCCAAAGTACCGTCATGATGTCTATCGTCACCGGCATGACACTATGATCTCCATCATCTTGATCTCTATCAACGTGTCGTCACATGGCCGTCTTGCCAACTATTGCTTTTACAACTATTGCTATTGCATAGCAATAAAATAAAGCAATTATATGGTACTTGCATCTTTATGCAATAAAGAGACAACGTTAAGGTTTCTGCCAGTTGCCGATAACTTTAACAAAACATGATCATCTCATACAACAATTTATATCTCATCACGTCTTAACCATATCACATCACAACATGCCCTGCAAAAACAAGTTAGACGTCCTCTACTTTGTTGTTGCAAGTTTTACGTGGTTACTATGGGCTGAGCAAGAACCGTTCTTACCTACGCATCAAAAACCACAACACGGTATAGTGATTGCTTTTTGATCTTTAGAAAGAACCCTGTTCATTGAATTGGATTCAACTAAAGTTGGAGAAACTGACACCCAGCAGCCACTTGTGTGCGAAGCACGTCGGTAGAACCAGTCTCGTGTAAGCGTACGCCTAATGTCGGTCTGGGCCTCTTCATCCAACAATACTGCCAAATCAAGAATCAACTAGTGACGGCAAGCAATATGTATATACCACGCCCACAACTCCTTTGTGTTCTACTCGTGCATATAACAACTACGCATAGACCTGGCTCTGATACCACTGTTGAGGAACGCAGTAATTTCAAAATTTTCCTACGCACACACACAGGATCATGGTGATGCATAGCAACGAGAGGGGTGAGTGTGTCTACGTACCCTCGTAGACCGAAAGTGGAAGTGTTAGCACAACACGGTTGATGTAGTCGTACGTCTTCATGATCCGACCGATCCAAGTACCGAACGCATGGCATCTCTGAGTTCAGCACACGTTCAGCTCGGTGACAACCCATGAACTCCGATCCAGCAGAGCTTTACGGGTGAGTTTCGTCAGCACGACGACATGATGACGATGATGGTGATGCTACCGACGTAGGGCTTCGCCTAAGCACCGCTACGATATAATCAAGGTGGATTATGGTGGAGGGGGGCACCGCACACGGCTGGAATAAAAAAATAGATCAACTTGTGTGTTCTAGGGTGCCCCTGCCCCCGTATATAAAGGAGCAAGGGGGGAGGCCGGCCGGCCCTCCTAGGGCGCGCCAGTAGGAGGAGTCCTCCTCCTAGTAGGAGTAGGACTCCCCTTTCCTACTCCTACTAGGAGGAGGAAAGAAAGGGGGAAGGGGAGAAGGAAGGAGAGGGAGAAAAAGGAGGAAAGGGGGTCCGCCCCCCTAGTCCAATTTGGTTTGGGCTAGGGGGGCCACGCGCCCTGCCTCCTCTCTTCGACCACTTGGCCCATTGAGGCCCAATACTTCTTCCCGTATTCCCGTAACTCCCCGGTACTCCGCAAAATACTCGAATCACTCGGAACCTTTTCGATGTCCAAATATAGTGATCCAATATATCGATCTTTATGTCTCGACCATTTCGAGACTCCTCGTCATGTCCCCGGTCTCATCCGGGACTCCGAACCACCTTCGGTATATCAAATCACATAAACTCATAATACCAATCATCACTGAATGTTAAGTGTGCGGACCCTACGGGTTCGAGAACTATGTAGACATGACCGAGACACGTCTCTGGTCAATAACCAATAGCGGAACCTGGATGTTCGTATTGGCTCCTACATATTCTATGAAGATCTTTATCGGTCAAACCGCATAACAACATATGTTGTTCCCTTTGTCATCGGTATGTTACTTGCCCATGATTCGATCGTCGGTATCTCAATACCTAGTTCAATCTCGTTACCGGCAAGTCTCTTTACTCGTTCTGTAATACATCATCCCGCAACTAACTCATTAGTTACAATGCTTGCAAGGCTTATAGTTATGTGCATTACCGAGTGGGCCCAGAGATACCTCCCTGACAATCGGAGTGACAAATCCTAATCTTGATTTATGCCAACTCAACAAGTACCATCAGAGACACCTGTAGAGCACCTTTATAATCACCTAGTTACGTTGTGACGTTTGGTAGCACACAAAGTGTTCCTCCGGTAATCGGGAGTTGAATAATCTCATAGTCATAGGAACATGTATAAGTCATGAAGAAAGGAGTAGCTACAAACTAAACGATCATCGTGCTAAGCTAATGGAATGGGTCAAGTCAATCACATCATTCTCTAATGATGTGATCCCGTTGATCAAATGACAACTCATGTCTATGGCTGGGAAACTTATCCATCTTTGATTCAACGAGCTAGTCAAGTAGAGGCATACTAGTGACACTATGTTTGTCTATGTATTCACACATGTACTAAGTTTCCGGTTAATACAATTCTGGCATGAACAATAAACATGTATCATCATATAAGGAAATAAATAATAACTTTATTATTGCCTCTAGGGCATATTTCCTTCATAGTCGAGGTCTCATCGTATGTCCTCTTGGGGCATAGGGAGTAGTCATTGTGTACATGGAGATGATCATAGGATTCTCCACATCAATAGGAGATGGCATGGGCTAAAGAGATAAGTGAGGGGACCCACCTAGGGCCCACCACCCACCAAGGCACGCCTGGGGTGGCTGGTGCGCCCTAGTGTCTTGTAGACACCAAGGGCACCCCTCCTCTCATATTATTTGTACCAGAAATTCAGAAATATAGAAAAAACCACGTTAAAATTTCAGGTCCTTCGGAGCACTTTTATATTTGACCACTTTTTTTATTGCACAGAAGACTCAAAAAACAGGGTAAACATGGCATTTTATTTTACTTAACTAAGAAAAACAGAAAACAAAAGGTGGGGATAGAAGGTTGTGCATACTAAATTCATCGACCACATGTCAGAAACAATCCATTAATAAGGTTGATCAAGTCTTATTAACAATCACTTTCGATTAACATGAACCCGAAGAACTTTCGTAAAACACTAAGTTACGTCAACAGGGATATGCATGTCCCCAACAATAAGTATGTCATATTTCTTTTTGGCAGTAGACAAAGGGAGTTGAAAACTTCCAATAGTAATTTTCGGAGATTTTTCAATAACATTAATACAATTCACTTGAAATTGTTTCTTCGGGAAGTGCACCGTATGCTCATTACCATTGATATGAAAAGTGACTTTGCTTTTATGTCAATCAATAACAGCCCTTGCAGTATTCAAAAAGGGTCTACCAAGGATAATCGACATGTTGTCGTTCTCGAGCATCTCAAGTAGTTGTGAGTTTATTCAAATCAAGTCTTTTATATAAAGAGAAAGCCATAACACTAACACCAGCTCCTAAATCACATAAAGCAGTCTTGACATAATTTCTTTTAATAGAGAAAGGTATACTTAGTATTCCTGGATCTCCAAGTTTTTTAGGTATTGCATTCTTGAAGGAATAATTAGGAAGCACGGTGGAGATTTCAGCTTCAGGTATTTTTCTTTTATTAACAATTTCTTTCATATATATTGCATAAGGGACCATCTTTAAAATATCAGTCATGTGGGTGCGCAAAAAGACTGGCCTAAGCATTTCAGCAAAGCGTTCAAATTCTTTATCATTTTTTCTTAGATGGTTAAGGTGGAAAGAGCATGGGTTTCTGAACCAATGGTTCTCTTTCTTTACCATGTTTTCTAGCAACAAAGTCTATTTTATCATATCTTTTATTTTTTAGGTTGTGGGTTATCAAGATCAAAAGCAGGTTCAATCTCAACATCATTATCTGGTTCTTTATTATTGTATGGTTGAGCATCTTCATGAACATCATCATTATCATTTTCATCATCACTTGGTGAATGTTCATTACCAGATTGAGTTCCACATCAGAGATAGAGACATCATTGTTATTTTCAGGAGGTTTTTCTATTGCGGGTTCACTAGAGGTATGCAAAGTCCTATCATTTTTCTTTTTCTTCTTCTTTTTAGAAGGAATAGGTGCATAAGTATTAATTCTTTGAGAGTCTTGTTCAATCCTTTTAGGGTGACCTTCAGGATAAAGTGGTTCTCGAGTCATTCTATGTCCTCTAGTCATTACTCTAACAACATGATCATTCATATTATTGTTCTTTTCAATAAGCAATTCTCTTTGAGATTTAGCAACTTGTTTTAACCGAGTTTGAACCATAGAGGCATGTTTTCCTACACCTCTCACATCATTATTGATTCTAAATAACAAGTTACTCAAGTGAGCAATCATATCAGAGTTTTGTTTCAACTGTTTCATAACATTTGCATTAAAGTGATCTTGCTTCATAATGTAATTATCAAATTCATATAAGCATTGACTAGGGATATTTATTATAAGGGATGCCACCTTCATCAAACTTTAATAAAGAATTTACCTCTACCACCTGTGGTGGTGGTGTGTCAAGTCCATGTATTTCTTCAATAGGTGGCAAATCTTAACATCTTCAGCTTTAATACCTTTTTCCTTCATACATTTCTTTACCTCTTGCATATCTTCAGGATTGAGAAATAACATACCCCTCTTCTTTGGAGTGGGTTTAGGCTGTGGTTCAGGAAGAGTCCAATCATCATAATTCTTCAACATATTATTCAATAATTCCTCAACTTATTCAATAGTTCTTTCCCTGAAAACACAACCAGCACAACTATCTATGAAGTCCCTAGAAGCATCAGTTAGTCCATTATAGATGATATCAGGTATTTCATTTTTGAGGATGGTCAGGCAAAGCATTAAGTAATTGTAGAAGCCTCCCCCAAGCTTGTGGGAGACTCTCTTTTTCAATTTGCACAAAGTTAAATATTTCCTGTAATGCAGCTTGCTTCTTATGAGCAGGAAAATATTTTTTAGACAAATAGTAGATCATACCCTAGGGACTACGCACACAACCAGGAGAAAGAGTATTGTACCAAATTTTAGCATCACCCTTTAATGATAACGGGAATAACTTTAGAATATAGTAGTAGCGAATTTTCTCATCAGGAGCACACATGGTAGCTATATCATTTAATTTAGTAAGATGTGCCACAATAGTTTTAGTTTCATAACCATGGAAAGGATCAGATTCAACCAAAGTAATTAATTCTAGGTCAACAAATAATTAGTAATCCTTATCAGTGACAAAGCTAGGTGGAGTGGAAAACTTAAGATCACATTTCATTCTAGCATTCAGATATTTTTCTTTCAGTTTGCATAATAGTTTCTTAAGATCATCTCTATCCACTACAAAAAAGACACATCCATGACATTTTGGGCCGAATGAATTTTTTTCTGTCATGCTTATGACACTTCTATGACGATAATTGTGACAAAACCCGGTATCATTATAGATGTGGTGGGGTCCTACTTCTATGACAAAAAATCATGACAGAAAATGAACTTTTCGTCCTGGGCGGGCCAGAGACGCAGCTGCATGACATTCTTTGGGCCGTCCATGACAGAAAAAACCATGGTAGAAGCGAGGGGGAGGAAAATATCGGGGAGTTCCCGGTTACGGTGGGTGGTCGGGGGCCGAGCAATGTGCATTTCTCTTGTACACATACGCGCTTGGGTGCGAGGCATTGGGCTATAACTGAACCCGAGCGAGGCGTTCAGCTAACTGAACCTGAGGGATTGCATTGCAGGCTATGCGTTACTGAACCCAAGCGATCGATCGATCCCTTGCTGTTAACTGAACCTGAGTGATTACTTCACTACTGCTGCTAACTGAAGCCGATCGATGCTGCCTCTGGATGAACAGTGAGCATTGTTGGGGGGGAGTTTGGACGAACAGTTCCCGATGGGGGGTTGGATGAACAGGACCCCATGGTAGTAGAGGCCGTTGCCGTTGGATGAACAGCACCCCGATCGATCGAGCCGGTGGATGAATAGGACCCCGTGGAGGGGTGGATGAATAGGACCCCGTGGAGGGCTGGTTGAACAGTAGACGGTGGAGGGCTGGATGAATAGTAGCCCGTGGAGGGGTGGTTGAACAGGACCCCATGGAGAGGGTTGTTTGAATAGTAACTGGTGGAGGATGGATGAACAAGAGCCCATGGATGAACAGTCGCAGGTGGAGGCTGGAGGAGGTCGACGATGGATGAACAGTAGCTTGTGGAGGCTGGAGGAGGTCGATGGTGGAGATGAACAGTATCCCGTGGAGTCCCGTTTTGCGGTACGCCACACCCCTCCCGATGAACAGGAACCACATTTCGACCGTACCGCTCCAACACAAGTCCGTTTCCTCTGTTTTGCGGTACACCACACCCTCCCGATCAAAAGGACCCCGTTTCCACCATAGGAGGTCTGTTTCCTCTGTTTTGCGGTACGCCAGACCCCTCCCAATGAACAGGATCCCGTTTCGACCGTGGCCTGTCGAACACAAGGCCGTTTCCTCTGTTCTGCAGTACGCCAGGCCTTGTTTCCATCGATTGTTCCGTCCAAGCTGGTTGGCTCCCGATGAACACGACGACGCATTCTGTTCTGACCCAGCCGGTTGCCTCCCCATGAACACAACGCCGGTGCAACTTCTCTGTTCCGACCCAGCCATGTACACGAGCCCTGGCCGTACGTATGCGCGAGTAGGCGTTCGAGACCCCACCCGTATGTATGTACGTGGTCGTATTTTATTTCTTGCACCCTGGCTGTTGTACGGATGTGTACATGCTACGTGCCGCCTCTACTACGACAGGTGTGTGCCTCTACTATGACACGTGCACGCCTCTACATCGACCAGTATGTACGTACACGTTCGCGACCAAAATGACAACGCTGCATATGCTTCGACCAGGTGGGTCCTGACTATAAGGCACTTCCTAGCATGTGAATATGTAGATGGTGGGTCCCAGCAGTCAGAGGGGAAATGTTTTTTTCACGAAATACGGTGGCCCGTCCGGTGGGTCCCTGCTGTCAGGTGGATGAATCATTGTTTTCCGCGTAATAAGGAGGCACTTTCTTGCTGTGGCCATGGACCCAACTATTAGCCTCTCCACGTACAGTACTCTTCTGATGGAAGTCGGTTGTTGACCCCATTGACCATGCCGCGCCGAGAGCACCAAGGCGGTGGACGACGGCGAGGCCTGGGAAGGGGACGACGCGGAGCCGGGGAAGACGCGGCAGTGGATGCCCATGCGGAGAGGACTACGAGGATTCACTGGTCCGGCTGTGGTGTGAGGCTGCCATCGCCGTAGGGCTTGGCCAGCGGTGGGAGTATTAGGGGTGGTGAGGCCGCGGCAGCATAGCCGGCCACGGGAGGCAGGAGTAGGCGGCAGGACCAGCGCTGCTTTGGGCGGCACGACCGGCGCTGCTTTGGGCGGCTAGAGCAAGAAGACCAGAGGTTGAAGAAGCACTACGGCCATTGGATGGACATTGTACGGTCACTGGAGCTAGATTCGTTCATATTGACTAAGTTGACAAAGCCCTCCGTCCCCGTCAACTTAGTAGGCCCACATGTCAGCCTCCCACTATGCTGGGTCCCAGCTAGCAGGGGGAGTATTCATTTTTTGTGCGTAATAAGGAGGCACTTCCTTGCGTGCGAAGATATAGCTGGTGGGTCCGACCTGTCAGCGGGGGAACTTTTTTTCGTGAAATACAGAGGCCCTTCTGGTGGGTCCCAGATGTTAGGTGGAGGAATCATTATTTTGCACGTAATAAGGAGGCATTTCCCTGTGTGTGGCCGTGGACCCAGCTGTCAGCCTCTCCACGTAAAGCCCACATCCGATGGATGTCGTTCGTTGACCACGTCGGTGTCAAAACCGGCGGATCTCGAGTAGGGGATCCCGAACTGTGCGTCTAGGCCGGATGGTAACTAGAGGTAGGGGACATGAAGTTTTACCCAGGTTCGGGCCCTCTTGATGGAGGTAAAACCCTACGTCCTGCTTGATTAATATTGATGATATGGGTAGTACAAGAGTAGATCTACCACGAGATCAGAGAGGCTAAACCCTAGAAGCTAGCCTATGGTATGATTGTATGTTATGGTTGTTGTCCTATGGACTAAAACCCTTCGGTTTATATAGACAACGGAGAGGGTTAGGGTTACACAAGGTCGGTTACAAAGGAGGAGATATCCATATACGGATTGCCTAGCTTGCCTTCCACGCCAAGTAGAGTCCTATCCGAACACGAGACGAAGTCTTCAATCTTGTATCTTCATAGTCTAACAGTCCAGCCAATGGAGATAGTCCGGCTGTCCGGAGACCCCCTAATCCAGGACTCCCTCAGTAGCCCCCGAACCAGGCTTCAATGACGATGAGTCCGGCGCGCAGTATTGTCTTCGGCATTGCAAGGCGGGTTCCTCTCCAAATTCTGTGTACCTGTCGAAATAATGTCCGGTTTCTTGTGGATGTTTGTACTCCTCGGCTTCCACGCCCAATAATGGCCACTTTCCATGTGTCGAGCGAATGTGAAGAGCCAGGGTGTTTTCATATTTACCCCCCTAGCTGTGTGAATGAGCCGCCTATTTAAAAAGACGAGGATTCAGATCCAAATCACACCATCCCCCCTTGGCGAGCCTTCATCGGAGCGCACCCGACAGAGATCCATTCCATCATGGCCGGTCGACGCAGCTCCTCCTCTCGCACCCCTAGCTCCAAACCGGGAGATTGGGAGAGATGTTCCATCCCGCACAGCAAATTGGTGATGCTTCAGTCCAAGGGATTTCTTCCCCCAGCGTACCTGGTCCCGGTTCGAGCCGGGCTTGCCACCTACAATGGCGGAGAGCAAGCGGAGAGCCGTCCCAATCCCTCCAAGGGAGAGCGGGTATGCCTTGTCCCTTATTTGGTAAGAGGGCTCGGATTCCCAATTCATCTGTTTCTCCGGGGGCTTCTGGAGTTCTACGGCCTCCAGTTGCACAACCTTACGCCTGCCTCCCTGCTGCATATCGCGGGATTCATAGCCCTTTGCGAGTTATTTTTGGGCTGTGAGGCTCATTTTGCTCTGTGGAAGAAGTTGTTCTGCCTTGTGCCCCGTTCTAATAAGGGATCAATATATCAAGTGGGCGGAGCCGAAGTGTGGCGTATTGCCGGGACCGGATACCTGGCCAGGACCCCGAAGAAGACGTCCGAAGACTGGCCTTCAGAATGGTTTTATATAGAAGATGTCCCCCTCCCGGACCCTATTCGGATCGGCCTTCCGGAGTTCGACAACGCCCCTTTGAAGAAGCGCCGGAGCTGGCGTCCACGGAGCTCCCTGGAGGAAGATGACAGGGACATTCTTTACCTGATGAGCCGGATAAGTTTTTTAGCTCGATCCGGATTGACCATGATCGAGGTCATGGCCACATGCATCATGCGGGGGGTGCAGCCGCTTCAGTATAGAGGCCACCCCATGTGGGATTTCAACGGGGAGGATGACGCCACCCGCCACGGCCGCAAAGGGCCGGGATCAGCTGCCGATCTAATAAAGATCTTATCCACTTTGTATAAGGGAGAAGAGGATGAATTCCTTCGTGTCAACCCGCAGGGCGGATTTTCTATGTACAATCCTCTGGGCTGGGTAAGCGGAGACTTTTTATTGCCCATCCATTTCGTATTCCCGTAGTTAAGTATTTATTCTAGCGATTTTATCGCAGGAGCTGCGCCAGGCAGTAAAGGAGATAAACATCCCTCCTCCGCAACCCGAGGACCCCGAACGGTCCCTTGACCCGGCCTCCCAGGAGGATCCGGACATATCTGTGGAGCTGATCGACAGGGTATTTTACCAATGGAGTAATGACAACGCCTTGGTGGCCATTATGGCCGATTACCCTGGGCTAGTTCCAGCCTCACAGGTGACTGAGACCGAAGTCCCAGCACGTAAAAAGGGATCCATCCTCGCGCTTTTTGATTGTCGTATAACAGCAGTGTTTTGCAGGGGAGGTCCTCGGGGCAGAAGGTCAAGCCTGTGGCAACTAGCCAACAAGGGGCCGCAAGGCCAGGCAGGCTGAAAATATCTGCAGTCCGGATTGAGGCACCGGCACAGCGGTACAACACGCCATCTTTATTGCAAGACAATATTTGCGGAGGCATATTAACGCCCATGCCTTCTTTTCAGGAAAAAGAGAGCTCGCCGGACTATACCCGGAGAGGCTACCAATCGCACCTCCACAAGCCAGGCTCCAAGGCCGGATTCAGAGGCGGGAACGAATACAAGGCGTGCGGCGGGTGCTCCTCCAACAGAGGATGCGGATAAACTGTACGCACCCATTCCAAGGTGGAAAGTGCCATGAACCACAGGCGTCACCGGACGGTTCTTCGTGACGCTTGTTTCTCCCAAGACGCATTGGATGCCTTCAACTCGGGAGACACGCACCTCTGTGCTGCTCAAAATGGTCTAGCCAGAGCCATGGAGCAGTATGTGAAAGACATATGGGTGAGAAAATTTGTTGATTATATATATCAGTAGCCCCTCAGACTTGAAACAGTTAGGATAACTGATTTAAGGATCATTTGTTATGCAGGTTCTTACAGAAAAGAATACTCAACTGTCCCAGGAGCTAGAAGAGTGCAAAGCCCAACTGCAGGCCGCACTAGCCGCAGCGGGGGAGCCCAAAAAGACCCCCTCTGGTAACATATCCTTCGAATGATAGGTATCGTATTAGAGGGCGGCATATATGCAGATCTGACGATAAAATTGTAGATGACGCTGGAGTAAATCCGGATAAGCAATAGCTCATATGCCAGCTGAAGGCCGGTGAGAGCATGCTGACGAGGGTGAGGAAGGAGAAGAATGATCTCCAAGATGCCAACACCAAGCTGGGCGTGGAACTAAAAGATGTTCGTGCCCAACTGTCGGACTCTGTTAAGGAGAATCGGCGGCTTCGGCGCGACATATTTAGTAAGTTCTTGAACGAACTATGAAAAAAAGAGTTCGGCGAGGAAGCTGGCTGACAGAGTTATGTTTGTAGGTATGCTAACAGGTCGTCCTGCCGAAGAGATGCCTGGTTCGACGGGTGATCTTCTTCCCGAGCTCTCGCAGTTGCACGAACGAGTTCGGCAGGTGATGCAAGGCGTCGCCCAGGCCTTGTGGCCGTCCGTCTCCATACCCGAAGGCCTTGGAGAGCTTGCAGAAAGGCTGAAGGGAGCACGGCGGCGCTTCCGATTATGGAAGATATCGGCCTGCCGTCAGGGTGCCAGGGAAGCCTGGGCAATGGTGAAGACACGGTACACGAAGGCTGACCCGAACCACATGGCCGAAGTCGGACCTGTGGGGCCTGATGGCAAGGAGATCCCTGTCAGTTTAGTGTACGGCCAAGTAGAATTGGCCGCAAAGTATTCCCAACAGGACTGTAGACTAGACAGCCTATTGGATGGCATTGAAGAGGAATTCAACCAGTCAAATTGACTATGTAATTTTAAAGTGACATGTATGATGCCTTCTAGCCGGATTGTAGATCGTTTGTCGTGGCGGACCTTTTCGCTTCAACCTCGGGACCCGACAGTCCGGAGTGTATCCGAATACCCTCTCGGTTATGTAAGAACCAGGGCATGCGTGGAGAGCAGGCGTAGGGGTCATTAGTGCTTTATCAGACAAGTGCCCAACTAGTTATGTTATATTACATGGGTAGTAAGAAACATCTTCCAGAGAGAATAGTTCCGTTAAGGGTTCCTTTCCCTGGGTAGGCATGCCCTAAAGTGCATGTCCGGACTGCGACAAGAAGCGCAGAAAAAACATCTGGGGGCAGATATGGATAATAAATAAAAGTCATCTTTTGTTCACCGACCGAATATTCTCTTAAGAACGCTAGCTTTCGGCTTCACCCAGTCTGAGGTACACGTCCGGCTGACCCGGCGGTAACAATCGCAGAGGTGCTCCCCTTATGCCCTAGCCGAATTAACGGGAACGTAGGGCATAAATACAAGAGCCAGGCAACCCAGCTTGGCCAAAACTTAAGTCATATCGATGCATATAATGGTGAAAAAAGGTACATGCGGAAGTATAACGCATGTGTTGGGCGTGATGCCCAGGTGAATAATTTAAGCTTCTGTGAAAGAAGCCCCCAGGTGTATAGAGTGCGGCTAGCACATCTATAATGTACAAGTGAGGCACAAGGTGACCCTTGAAGGCCTAGAGAAATAAAAGAAAGAAAGGGAAACAAGACAGATGACGCATATGCAGAAAATGGACAAAGGGAGGGGACTAACATAAAGTCCGGTGCTAGGCGTAGAATCTTCGAGCCTGGCTGCGTTCCATGGGTTCGGCTCGAGTCGACTAGTCGATGCATCCCGCAGTCGGTACGCTCCGCCGGTCAGAACTTGGTCGATGATGAAGGGACCTTCCCATTTGGGCTCTAGCTTGTTCTTTTTCTTATCCGGCAGCCGGAGAACTAGTTCGCCAACGTTATAAGTTTTGGCCCGTACTTCTCTGCTTTGGTATCTGCGAGCCTGTTGCTGGTAAAATGCGGAACGGGCTTTGGCTACGTCGCGCTCTTCCTCCAAGGTGTCCAGACTGTCCTGCCGATCGAGCTCGGCTTCTCTTTCTTCGTACATGCGCACTCGAGGTGAGTCATGAATTATGTCACAGGGCAGGACTGCCTCTGCGCCGTACACCATAAAAAACGGTGTGTATCCGGTACTACGATTCGGCGTGGTCCGCAGCCCCCAGAGTACGGAGTCGAGCTCCTCTACCCAGTGCGTGTCAGACTCCGTTAAGGAGCGCACTAATCTGGGTTTAATGCCGCTCATTATAAGACCATTTGCTCGTTCGACTTGACCGTTGGTTTGTGGGTGATAGACTGAAGCATAATCGAGCTTGATGCCCATTTTGCTGCACCAGAGTTTTACCTCGTCGGCCGTGAAGTTCGTGCCGTTATCAGTGATGATGCTGTGGGGGACGCCGTAACGGTGTACAACCCCGGATATGAATCTATCACCGGTCCGGATTCGGCTGTTTTAACCGGTTTGGCCTCTATCCATTTGGTGAATTTATCCACCATGACCAATAAGTATTTTTTCTTGTGGGTTCCCCCTTTAAGGGGTCCAACCATGTCAAACCCCCAGACCACGAAGGGCCATGTAATGGGGATTGTTCGGAGGGCGGTGGGTGGCATGTGGCTTTGATTTGCAAAGAGCTGGCAACCGGCGCAACGTTGGACCAAGTCCTGTGCGTCTGCCCGGGCCGTTGGCCAATAGAATCCTGTACGGATGGCCTTGCTTACAAGAGCCCGGGCTGCGCCGTGATGACCGCTGAGTCTGGCATGAATTTCTGCCAAAAGGTTCCGCCCTTCCTCTTCGGAGATGCACCGTTGAAGGACTCCAGTAGCACTTTTTTTGTACAATTCTCCCTCGTGGACCCTGTAGGCCTTGGATCGCCGCACTATGCAGCGTGCCTCATTTTGGTCCTCCGGAAGTTCCTGTCTAGTTAAGTAGGACAAGAATGGTTCTGTCCACGGGGAGACAATGGCCATTATTTCATGGGCTGATTGTGTTATTTCGGTGGCGGAGCCTCCGATTGTGTCAGAGAGTTCGGTTTCGGGTATTTTGGCCGGGTCTGGACTGTTGTTACCGGTGTCCCCTTCCCATGCTACGGATGGCTTGAAGAGCCGTTCCAGAAATATGTTGGAAGGTACCGCGTCATGTTTTGCACCGATGCGGGCAAGGATATCCGCCGCCTGATTGTTTTCCCGAGCCACATGGTGATGTTTGAGCCCCTCGAACCGAGTTGAAATTTTTAGGACGACATTGCGATAAGCTGCCATTTTCGGATCCTTGGCGTCGAAGTCTCCATTTATTTGGGATATCGTGAGGTTTGAATCCCGGCGCACCTCTAGGCGTTGAATTCCCATGGATACTGCCATCCGGAGACCCTGTAGAAGGGCCTCATATTCGGCTGCGTTGTTGGAGTCCGTATACATTATCTGTAATACGTATTGAATGGTATCTCCTGTTGGGGACGTCAAAATGACGCCAGCCCCCAGACCAGCCAACATTTTGGAGCATTCGAAGTGCATGATCTAGTTTGAATATGTGCCGTAGTCTTTAGGGAGTTCGGCTTCCGTCCATTCAGCGACGAAGTCAGCCAAAACTTGCGACTTAATCGCTCACCGTGGCTTGTAAGTTATGTCGAACGGGAGGAGCTCAATGGCCCATTTGTCAATCCGGCCCATCGCGTCGCGGTTGTTTATAATATCGTTAAGTGGTACTTCCGAGGCTACCGTTATCGAACACTCTTGAAAGTAGTGTCGCAGCTTCCGGGATGCCATAAATACTACATACGCTATCTTTTGATACTGCGGGTACCGTGATTTGCATGGAGTAAGGACAGTGGACACATAGTAAACCGGCTTTCGAAGGGGGAATTTGTGTCCGTCCACTTCTCGCTCGACGACGAGCACTGCGCTTACTACTAGATGAGTTGCCTCAATGTATAATAGCATTGGTTCGCCAATGTTTGGCGCGGCCAGGACTGGGTTTGTTGCTAATATGGCTTTTATTTTGTTGAGTCCGGCCGTGGCGGCATCCGTCCACTCGAAGTGTTCAGTGCGCCGGAGGAGGCGATAAAGGGGTAATGCCTTTTCTCCCAAGCGGGAGATAAAGCGGCTTAGAGCCGCCACACATCCAGTCAATTTTTGTATTTGTTTGAGGTCTGTTGGGGTAGCCAACTGTGACAACGCTCGGATTTTGGCCGGATTAGCTTCGATGCCTCTACTGGAGACGATGAATCCCAGGAGCTTTTCGGTTGGTACGCCGAAAACACATTTTTCCGGATTGAGCTTGATGTCATATGTTCGGAGGTTGTCGAATGTGACCCTCAAGTCGTCTACTAGAGTTTCGACATGCTTGGTTTTAACGACCACGTCATCCACGTATGCCTCCACTATTTTGCCGATCTGGTTTGCCAGACATGTCTGAATCATGCGCTGATATGTTGCGCCGGCGTTTTTTAGCCCGAAGGGCATTGTGTTGAAGCAGAATGGGCCGTATGGTGTGATGAATGCCGTTGCGGCTTGGTCTGGCTCTGCCATTTTGATTTGATGGTAGCCGGAGTATGCGTCGAGGAAACACAGTGAATCGTGTCCTGCGGTAGCATCGATGATTTGATCGATGCGGGGGAGGGGGAAGGGATCCTTTGGGCAGGCCTTGTTAAGGTCCTTAAAATCGACGCACAAGCGCCAGGATTTGTCCTTCTTTGGTACCATCACCAGGTTTGCTAGCCAGTCCGGATGTTTTATGTCTCTGATGAATCCGGCCTCCAATAGCTTGGCTAGTTCCTCTCCCATGGCTTGTCTTTTAGGCTCGGAGAAACGTCGAAGAGCCTGCTTGACTGGCTTGAATCCTTTTAGGATATTTAGGCTGTGTTCGGCCAGCCTGCGTGGGATTCCTGGCATGTCTGAAGGGTGCCAGGCAAAAATGTCCCAGTTCTCGCGTAGGAACTCTCGCAGTGCGGCGTCGACATCAGGGTTTAATTGTGCCGCGATGGAAGCTGTTTTTGTAGGGTCCATTGGATGGACTTGGAATTTGACTATTTCGTCTGCCGGCTTAAAGGAGGTGGACTTGGATCTTTTATCGAGTATCACGTTGTCCCTGTTCACCGTGGAGCGCAGCGCAGTTAGTTCTTCGGCCGCTAGGGCCTCGGATAGTGCCTCAAGGGCCAGTGCAGCTGTCCTATTTTCGGCGCGGAGTTCTATGTCCGGATCACTAACAAGAGTGATGATTCTGTTGGGCCCGGGCAGTTTGAGCTTCATGTACCCGTAATGGGGTATGGCTTGGAAGATTGTAAACGCCTTCCGCCCTAATAGAGCGTGGTATCCGCTGCTGAACGGGGCCACATGGAATGTAATTTCTTCGGACCTGTAATTATCCGGCGTGCTGAATACCACGTCTAGTGTGATTTTTCCAGTACAGCGTGCTTCCCTACTGGGGATAATTCCTCTAAAGGTTGTGCTTCTTTGCTCAATGCAGCTCCAGTCTATTTCCATCTTTTGAAGAGTTTCCTCATAGATGAGGTTTAATCCGCTGCCGCCGTCCATGAGTACCTTGGTGAGTCGAAAGCCGTCCATGATTGGACTAAGGACCAGTGCGGCTGGTGCTCGGGTTGTTCGGAATTTGGGTTCGTCACTGGCGGTGAAGGTAATAGCCGTGTCACTCCAAGGATTTATTTCTGCTACGTGGCAGATTTCGGCTATGCTGCGGAGTGTTCGCTTGCATCTATTATTTGACGCAAAGGTCTCAAAGACCGTTAACACTGCATTGTTGTCCACGGGATGGTGCTCTGTGGTTTTTGGGAGGAGTAGATCCTCACCACTTTTGGCCACCTGTCGGAGTATCCAACATGCTCTAAGGCTGTGCGTTGGTATTGCATCCGTTGTACTATGAATTTTGCACAGTCTATTGAGCCATCCCTCCAGTACGGTTCCTTGCATTGTAGAGGGCTTTTGCTTTTTGGAAGTTAACCCAGGTGAATTGTGATAATGCACCCTTTTATATCGGACTGGGTTTGTATTCAGGGCCGGATTATCCCAAAATTTTATTTCGGTTTTCCAGGCACTTTCCATCGCATAGTACTTTCGTACTATGGACACCAAGTCGGCAAAGCGTGTAATTTCACGATGAATTATGGCATTGAGGATTCCCTTGTCCGTGCAATTATTGCAGAAGAATGAAATTGCGTCTTCCTCGCGGCAGTCCTTTATCCTGTTCATGATAAGGAGGAATCTGGCCCAGTAATGGTGTATTGTTTCTTCGGGCTCTTGCCTAATTTGGGATAGATCGCGTATGTTTGGGTGGGTGGGTGGAATTGAATCCGAATCCTTACCCAATCTGAGACTCAGGGGCCAAGGAGTTTCCGAACTCGAAGGTTTGGAGTCTTGGATGTTTTCCGATGAATCTAGCCCGCTGCCTGATTCTAGGTTCAGGCCTTGAGTGACGTCCTCCCCTCCACGGGTATCCGGCTTGGAGGGATCGGAAATCCGGACATAGCTAGTCCTTAAGATAGATGAAGGGTTGCCACATTGTTCCTCCACCACTGCAACGTGATGGGTGACCTGGGGAGAGTTGATCTCTCTCAGATCGGGTTTAGGCCCAATCTGATCGTAGTCTGTAGCGACTCCCAGGGCGGCGATGCGATCCAAGAGCTCGTTCAGGGAAGAGAGCTCCATTGGATCTAACTGCTCGGTGAGTTCCGAGTTGACGTGAAGATTGCTTTCGATGACCCGAGAAGTCATCGTCGGTGCAGCGGCCGAATGGGCGGTCATAAGAAAACCACCTAGTCGGAGAGTTTGGCCGATAGCCAAAGCTCCCTCAGGGATAGTGCCGTTTTTGAAGACAGGATGAGACATCCTTCCTGGTGGCGATGACATAGCGGAACTCTCAATGAAAGCACCAATGTCGGTGTCAAAACCGGCGGATCTCGGGTAGGGGGTCCCGAACTGTGCGTCTAGGCCGGATGGTAACAGGAGGCAGGGGACACGAAGTTTTACCCAGGTTTGGGCCCTCTTGATGGAGGTAAAACCCTATGTCCTGCTTGATTAATATTGATGATATGGGTAGTACAAGAGTAGATCTACCACTAGATCAAAGAGGCTAAACCCTAGAAGCTAGCCTATGGTATGATTGTATGTTATGGTTGTTGTCCTACGGACTAAAACACTTCGGTTTATATAGTCACCGAAGAGGGTTAGGGTTACACAAGGTCGGTTACAAAGGAGGAGATATCCATATAAGTATTGCCTAGCTTGCCTTCCACGCCAAGTAGAGTCCCATCCGGACACGAGACGAAGTCTTCAATCTTGTATCTTCATAGTCTAACAGTCCGGCCAATGATAGTCCGGCTGTCCGGAGACCCCCTAATCCAGGACTCCCTCAACCACGTTGACCACGGCACGCCGAGAGCACCTGGGTGGTGGACGACGGTGAGGCCTAGGAAGGGAACGACGTGGTGCCGAGGAATACACGACAGTGGCTGCCCACACGGTGGAGAGTATGAGGGTTGACTGGTTCGGCTGCCATCACCGGAAAGTAATAGGAGGTGTGGGTGAGTAGAGGGATAGCCAGGCTAGGGATGCGAGCATGGTGGGGCCGTGAGGCCTGCCCCGTAGCACAGCTAGCCACGGGAGGCGGGAGCAGCGGTTTTGTCGGCACTGGTTTGGGCGGCTAGAGCAAGAAGACTAGAGGTTAAAGAATCACTACGGCCGTTGGATGGACATCTTATGGTCACTAGAGCTAGAATCGTTCATATTGACTAAGTTGACAAAGCCCTCCATCCCTGTCAACTTAGTAGGCCCACATGTCAGCCTCCCACTATGCTGGGTTCCAGCTAGCAGGGGGAGTATTCATTTTTGTGCGTAATAAGGAGGCACTTCCTTGCGTGCGAAGATATAGTTGTTGGGTCCGACCTGTCAGCGAGGGGAACATTTTTTTCGCGAAATACAGAGGCCCTTCTGGTGGGTCCTAGATGTCAGGTGGAGGAGTCATTATTTTGCGCGTAATAAGGAGACATTTCCTTGTGTGCGGCCGTGGACCTAGTTGTCAGCCTGTCCACGTACAGTCCATGTCCGATGGATGTCGCTCATTGACCACGTTGACCACAACGTGCCAAGAGCACCAGGGCGGTGGATGACGGTGAGGCCTAGGAAGGGAACGACACAGAGCCGGGGAAGACTCGGCAGTGGTTGCCCACGCGGTGGGCTGTACGAGGGTTTACTAGTCCGGCTGCCATCGCTAAAAAATAACAGGAGGTGTGGGTGATTAGAGGAATGGCCTGGCCAGCAATGGAGTAGGGTGGGGCGGTGCGGCCTGTGCGGCAGCACAGGCGGCCACGGGAGGCGGGAGCAGGCAGTCCCACCGACGCTGGTTTGGGCGGCTGGAGCAAGAAGATCAGATATTGAAGAAGCAGCACAGCCGTTGGATTAACATCCAATGGTCACTGCTACTAGAATCGATTGTGGACTAAGTGGACAAAGCCTTTCGTACATGTCAACCTAGTAGACCCACAAGTCAGCCTCCAAATCTATCCCAAACAGCATACAGCCCGAAATTTCTAGCCAGATTCAAATTAATTTAAAAACTAAGCATACCTTAATTTAAATCCAATGGAATTTTACCCGCACAAAATCAATAAATTTAAAATATCAAAATCCGAAAGGAAAAAGTATTTTGGAACTAATTGCCTGTTTGCTGTATTTTTTCATTTTACAACCCATTTAATATTACTTGTAGCCCATTTCTAATTACTTATAGCCCATTTTCTGGGCAAAATGCATCCCTCCTGGCCTTCAAAGATTTCCGACCCAACAGGGCGTAGAAAAGTAAGTAGGCCTATGTTTGGTTATTCTGCAAAAAACAAAATAGCTGGGCTAGCCATTTTCAGAAAGGAAAAAAACAAACTGGGCTGGTCATGTGCTAGATGGGCCACAGCTCCCGAACAACCTAGTTGATACCCTTCTTTGTCCCGAACAAACAAAATTACTGTGCGCGCTGCTAGGTCCCTACTATCATCCTCACCATGTACAATCATCTCCTTATTCCTCTCAGTTGTTGACCATGTTGACAACACCGGAGGGCGGTGCCGTGGCGAGCGAACTAAGACGAAGGACGATGGTGAGGCCTCGGACGGGAACGAACAGGAGCCAGGGAAGATGAGCAGAGTTTTAGGGTGCGATGTGGCCATGATGCATGCACGGCAGCACAGCCAGCCTTGGGAGGCGGGAGCAGGCGGTCCCGCGGGCACTGGTTTGGCTTTGGTGGCTGGAGGAAGAAGAGACTGAAGAAACATGACAGACGTTGAATGTCAATCCAATGGTCAAGGTTGGCACAATCGTTTGTTGACTAAGCTGACACCAAGTAGCATACTTTTTTATATATAGGAAGAAAAGAAAAACTGGGCTCATTCGCCTGATAACATTCGCGAAACTGTGACCGTTCGATCTTGCGTCGCAACTAAAACTGTGAGGAAAATGCGTTCCTCTGTTGTCCTCCTCCCAGGGAACGTTCGCCACATAAGTGACTAGCACCCTTGGTTTTCAACTGGGAGGTCTTAGATTCGAATCCCAGGAACTCCCAATTTTGTCCTCCTTCCTTCCTCGCAAAAAAAGAAAGAAAATCAAAGACTTGAGAAGGCGTACAGAACAAGCTAGTGTACCAGTAAAGAGACGTTGCTGAGTTTTAGAAAAAAGAGAGATGTGCTCCTGTAGCTGGTTCGAATCCAAACCTAGACTATGACTATATATGGTGCTATGCTACTCTGCAAGTAATGAAACTGACATATCCAACGTTCACTTCTCCTCTTCTCTACTTACTCTGCCTAGCATCAGAAGCTCTGGCCGCAGCAACCATGTCCGCTGGCTTCTCGTCCACCTACTCTTCAATAGGCAACAACCAAATATGCACCAAGTCGCCACCCATACCATCGCCTGTGGGTCTCATCACACCCCCGCTGGCACTCGCACCGCAGCCGGTTGCTCATCGCAACCCGTTGCCGTTGGTGTGGTGCCACTGCCACAAATCACGCAGGGTCATCCATCTCGTCTCAACCACAATCCTCAACCTTGCCCGAGTCTTCTACAAATGCCCGAATCATGGAGTAATAATATGTTTAAGTGTTGCTCTGCTGCTTTCAGTTGTTTTTTTAATAGTTTGGTTGATGATCTTCCAATATGATTCATGCAGAAAAGGGAAGATTCGTGTGATTTGTATTACTAGGAAGTTGCTGATGTGGGGGAACGCAACTACACTAATTATTTGGTTAGCCGAGGAATCCCAATACCAGCAGGTTGGGGTGTTGGACAAGTAACTGAAGGAACGGCAGAAGAGGAAGATGCAGAGCAGAAGGTTAAAGATGTAGTTCCTCTAATCATGGCCAAGCAACAGCTGCTGAACGGCCTTGACAGCAATGAGGAGATGAAAGAGCTTGTGAAGATAATGGGCAAAATCGATGTGCTCTGTAGGATGATTGTCTCTTTATTTGCAATGTATGTAGCACTCGTAATGTATTCAGTGGCTATGACCTGAGCACTTTGCTGAAACTAGTAATGAATCAAACCTGTGTAGCAGGTTGGGCATAGTGTTGTGAACATCTAATGATTTCTATTAACAGAAATCGGGGGGGGGGGTATCTTGTTTTGCTCATAAATAAATAAATAGCATAGGCCCTTTTGGTAATAAATAAATAAATTAGCAGAGGCCCTGTGGGGTCAGCTTTGTTCCCATTCGAAGACATCGAGCAAATTGCAGTCCAACAGCAAACTCTGTCATCAAATTCAAGTTTCACAGCCAAATATGAGTACAACTAAACAACAATGTCATCATGTTTTAGTCGTCATACAATCACCAAACACGAATGAACATACATAACAAGTGATGTTCTCATAGCAAAATACTAAACAACATGTTCGTCAGGTTTCAGTTGTCATAGCAAACACAATTTCACATAGTAGATAAAAAACGTCTTCTGATAGGCAAATATGACAAAAGCAATCTAATCATCATCCGCAGTAGCAGCGTCAACATCTTTGCTATGTGTATCAGTCTGAATCGTAATTCCCCAGAGTGTCATCTTCTTCTTCATCCTTAATGTCTTCGAATGTTGGCTTCTTCTTGATCAACTCTTGTACCTCCATAGCACGACAGGCAATCTTTTCGCCAGCATCATTGACGTGATGGTTCTCAAAGATATTAGGAACATCTGTGGAATCTTGTACATCAGGAGCAGTGTAAGCATCATCTTGTTGTGCAACTTCATTAAATGAATTCCTCTGCTCAAACCTTTGCAATACTCTCCAGTCATCACTACGTGGAAATGTGTCTTCCAAGAAAAATATCTGTGTTGCTTGATTTGCCAAAATAAAAGGCTTGTTGGTCTGGTACGCCACCTTGACATTGATGGATTTGAAATAATCATCAGCTCTGGGTTTTGCGATCCTGGAAAACGGGTTATACCAACGACAGCACAACAGAACCACACACCGATGATCCTCGAAACTGGAGATATATTGCAACTGAACAATGTCTGTTATGTTAGCAAACATTTCAATTGTCTCTCTGCCGTACATATCCGTGCTCATGATGGCACTATTTTGTGTCTTCCTGCCTTCGTCGCGTGCAAGGGTGTTGTAGCGCACATCTCCAACAACGCAAGATTCATAATGTCTTACATGAGTATCAGGACCCATTACTAGTGCGTAAAGGGCATCATCAACTGCCTACACATCCTCCCGCATCTTCTTAACCTATGGTTAGAAAATAGACAAGCTGATCATCTTATGTACTCAATATATCAAAAAAACCTGACAGTGCAATTCAAAAGCTTACATGGCTCTTGAACCATTTCGCAAATCCTGCCATAACCAGTTTGTCAATGTTTCCTGGATTTTGTGGTAGCAACTCCTTTTTGTAGATGTTGCACAACATAGTGATCATGTCAAACATCTAAGTATATAAGAATGTGCTGCAAGTTTAGTAGATTATGATGTATAAGCTGCATACTTAGCACTTACTTGATATAAGGTAGTATCTCAGGACAGTTATTCAACACATACCAAACCATTTTGTACAAATCTTTAGGTTTGTCCTATTGTCGACTCTTCCCTGTAACTCGAACAGAATAACCGAAAACATTGAGCTCGGGATTGTCTTCACCCACCTCTTTTCTAAGTTGATCAGTTGTTTCAATGTATTTTGAGCAGAATGTCAGCTCTTCTGTAGCAATGTAGGCCTCTGCAATGGAACCCTCAGGTCTAGCTCTGTTCCTAACATAGCCCTTGAAAGTGCCTAGCCGCCTTTCAATAGGGTACATCCAGCCATACTGTACTGGACCTCTAAGTAGTGCCTCATCGGGTAGATGAACAGCCAAATGCACCATCACATCAAAGAAGGCTGGAGGATATATCTTCTCAAGGTCGCATAGGATAGTTGGTATCTTGTCTCTAAGACGCTCCAAAGCATCTACCCTAATATTTCTACTGCAGAGTTCCCTGAAGAATTGTCCCAACTTTTCAACTACTCTGTATAAGTCAGGGCGGCCCAATCCTCTAAGGATAACAGGTAAAACCCTTTGAAGTAGGACATGGCAGTCATGAGTTTTCAACCCTTGTACCTTGTTTCCATCTGCACTAACTGTCCTTTCAGGTTGAAAGCAAATCCGTGTGGGAATCTCACACATGACAGGACCTCGCGGAATTATTTTCTTTTTACCTTGTCCAAGACGTACACAGCTGGTGCCATATCCCGTTGTTTACCTTCATCTTCCACCTGCAAATCTTTTCTGATACCCAGGTGTGTCAAATCAATCCTAGATTTTACGGTATCTTTCATCTTGCCTTCAATATTAAGAAGTGTGCCAATAATGTTGTCATATATATTTTTCTCGATGTGCATCACATCAAGATTATGCCACAAATTCAAATCTTTCCAATACTCCAAGTCCCACAAATTGGACCTGCGGGTAAATAATAATCTCTCTTCTGCCCTGCCATGCTTCCTTTTCCCGCTACCATTACCAGGATGGTTTCCTAGTGTAATATGCCCGACCTTCTCTAATTCGCAGTTTTCATGCTTTGCATTGAACACACGTCTTCGGTATTTTGTAGGACGTGGCTTGTCCTTGGCAAGGAAATGGCGGTGTCCAATGTAACATATCTTGCTAAGTATTGCATATGACAGCGGATTCCTGTCACAGCGAACACATGCATTGTAATGATATGTCGTTCGCCCTGACATAGTGCCCAAAGCCGGATAATCATGGATGCACCAAATTATAACATCACACACAAAGAAATCAGCTGGTGGGCTGCTATATAGGTCTCGAGTGAGAACACCCCTCCATAGCTGTTGAAGTTCCTCCATAAGAGGCTCCATGAATAAATCAAAATCCTTTTCGGTACTTTTTAGACCTGGGATGAGCAAGGCCATCATGTAGTTTGACTCTTTGGTGCAGACATTTGGAGGCATATTGTAAGGGATAACAAGCACTCGCCACATGTTATATGTGGCGCTTTGGTGGCCAAATGGGTTAAATCCATCTGAAGCTAAGCCAAGTCTAATGTTTCTCGGGTCAGCAGTAAACTTTTTGTGTTTCTGATTGAAGATTTTCCACTCATTACCATGTGATGGATGACTCGTTATATTCTGATCTCTGTACTCCTGGTTCCTAGAATGCCACAGTACATCCTCTCTTGTTTCAGCATCATGAAACGACCTCTGCAATCTTGGTGTAATTGGAAAATGTCTCAGAACATTATGAGGAATCCTCTTCACAACATCGCCATCTTTCCATCTTGATGATTTGCATTTCGGGCATTCACTTAAGTTGGCATAATCCTTCCGGAACCGAACACAATTATTCTTACAAACATGGATCATATCATATCCAATTCCAACTGCGCGAAGGAAATTCTTCATTTTACTATAGGTGTGTGGTAGCTCAGACACATCTGGGAAAGCTTTGCGGAAAGCAGCCAACATCGCATCGAATGATTTGTTGGTCATCCACTCAGATGTCTTCACCTGAAGAAAGGTGACCATAGCTGAGAATACTGACAGCTTATTTCCTGGGGTGACAGCCACGTTGCATTGTTCCAACATGGGGCCCCCTGTTTTTCTTCTGCAGGTGAAAGTTCACGAAATGCACGAGCATTTCGTAGCATTGTTTCAATGTTGGTCAAACTCACTAGCTCCGCCACCACCACCTCCTCCTCCTCTTCCACCTGAGCATCAGGCAGATCAAGATGGTGATCTGCTGCTTCCACGTAGTCAGTAACATTGACGTTCATGACTTCACCATGATGAACCCACCTAGTATATGTGACCGACATCCCATACAAGTGTAGATGATTTTGCACAGTTGACTGGGATCTTATTTCAGACCACCGTACTCAGCTCTGATAAAGTTCATAAAGTTTTCAACCCCCTCGACATATGCAGTGGAGAATCTTCAAGCAGAAGTTATCCAAGCCATGTCCATCTGTTAGACATACAAATTAGTTCTTTTACTAGATATTACAGGAAAAACATATATGCTTTTTTATGAAGTCCAGAAAAAAAATACCTAGGTCGATGTCTAAAGCTATGGCAAGATATTTGGACGAGCAGATCTAAGTAACGAAATATATTTAAAGCTAATTCAGCAAACATATTTGAGAGCTAAATTATGGCAGGCTGTTTCAACAGTCAATGAGGCCGACCACACAGCCATCGAAGTATCGAAGGCCATCGCAGCAACAAAGATCGAGTATAAAACGGTGTAGAGCTATTTCACCTAATAGACTGGCTACTAGACCATGGCAATCTATGTCATAGTAAATATATGGCAGGATATTTTAGCAGCTAATCAGGCTTGGCATGCTATTGCAGCTAAGGAGATTGAGTGCAGAACAGGGCTAGGCAGCTTCTTAAGCAAAGCATATTGACTGTAAACTACTTCGGCAAACAGTGAGATTAACAGCGTCTATCAACTAACATTCAGCGCTACACCGACATGCACGGGGCCTCAGTCTAGAATGCGCGTACCGTGGGAGAAGTTGACCGCCGTGCGTCTCCACATAAACATCACCAGCGGTGGCGGGGCTGACCGCCATGCGCCGCCACAAGAACGTCGCCAGCGGTGGTGGCGCGACTCGAGGACGACAGTCTATGAGAGCGTACTGTGGGAGCGAGAGGATCGCCGTGCGTCCCCTCGAGGAACCGCGATGCCGACGTATCAGTGCGGCGGGGAGGGCGGCTTTGGTAGAG